>NW_027394662.1:0-14588 GCF_049309525.1 Garra rufa | reverse complement strand
ATCTAGAGAGTGTTTCATACACCATCTCTGCATAGCTGTCGGTCAGCTCCAATTCTGAATTTCCCTCCTGTTAGTCGTATGTTATTTACTGACCCTTTGGAACTATTTGGGTTAAGAAGTGCTCTGTGCTATATTAATAGGAGCCACTTAGACTCAACTAAGAAAGAGATTGCTTTTTCTTACCTTGAAGAAAAATGATGTAACATTTTTGTTTTGGTTCAATTTCAGACTCTTTCCTCGTCTGTCTGAGGTGGATGTGATATCTGAGAGGGACATTACAAAGTGTATATCATGGCTGTGGCCGGATGTCCGGATTATTTTCTACACCATCCAAATTACCAGGTAAATTTATTTATTGTTCTTTTACTATTACATTGTTTACCTAGCCTCTACTCTGTTTTTGTCTAAGATATTTTTGTTCCAAAACAACTATACAATGTGTCCTTGCCTTTAAACATAAACTGGAAAAGCCAGCCAGATGTTCATGCAGTACCAGTCAGTTTTTCCTTAGTACTTTTTTTAGTATTTGTTTTGGAAGTAGTAACTATATTATTTCAAAACCACTACAGAGTCAACCTTATATTCCAAGTAAATTTGCTTGGAGTATAATGATGTAAGTCATATTATTATTTACCAAAGCAAAGCATTGTGAAAAAATATCGAATGCTAATGACAGTGGAATGTTTTGGGCATTTTGTTCAAATCTGCTCTTTCTTGATCTGGAATATACCCAAGCATCCATTTAAATGTATGCATAACCAGCAAGTTATTAGAGGCTATATTATGAATATATTATTAATATTGGCGCAGCATTTTACAAAACCATTACTTCAAAATACTTAGAACACAGTTTGTTATTAAATGTTTATTTATTGATTTATATTGACCATCTTTCTGCCTTCTTCCTTCCTGACCATGCTATATTATTAATTTATTAATAATGTAATGTGTACTGTAGAAACTGATAGTCATTGCTTGGTAGTAACTGATTATATGTCATCTGTATTGAGTACACAGATTCCAAAGTATTAGTTATTAGATTATATTACATTTTAAATGATATCTTTTTTTTCATCTTTTAAATTTCCTCTCCAAAATAGCCTACTGCTTAAATCCAGTCAGTTTTGTGGACATTCACACAAAGATAAGTCACTAGTCAAATGGCTATAATTATACAGAAACTTGAGAGGCCAGACATTTGACCACTGGATGTACAAAAATAATTTTAATTTTAAGAAGTGTTTTCTTAACATTTCAACATAGCATTAACTACTGATAAACACATACATTTTTATCCGAATTATCATTAATTGGGTTATTTAACCATGTATTACTATGTGTTTGGAAGGATTTTGCCTTCCAAAGACATTCAAATGCACAAATTCATGCTATTTCTTGTTTAGATATGATGCAGCAGTTCCCAAACTTTTTTGTCAGCCGAATATATTTACTTGTACTATATCCCTGAGATTTTAAGGTAATAAGTTAAGAATCACACATTTGCATGTCCATGGTTCATAATGACATACAGAAAAACAAATAAAATATTTAATCTGTAAGTGTTTTACTTTTTAAAAAAATATTTATTTTAACTTTACATTTAAATCATTATGTGCTTTTCTCACAAACTCCCTGCAGTTACTTCACCTCAGTTTGAGAAATCTTCATGTGATGTAATGTTTAATGCACTTCATGTATTACCATTAAATGGAATATATTATCTTTCTGTTTGTATTTTCATACCAATATGACAGATATAATAGTTTATCCTATTTAAATGTGATAAATGAGATAGGTCAAACATTATCTAAAAGTATTCAAAAAGTACTCTGATTTTATTACTTAAAGTGTGTAATGGATTACATGACTGACTACAATTTTTGTCAATTTTGAATTCGTAATGGACTACAGTTTGTAAGTAATCTACCCAGCCTTGCTGATAGTTGACTTATAGTAGTTTTGTTTCTGAGAGCATTTGAGAAACTGAACTAGATAAAGTTGAGGGCTTCTTTGTATATTGAATGTACCTGACATGAGCAGTGGATTTAGAGTCTGAGCATGAATGAAGATGGGGTCACAGTGAATGGCCATTGCATCAGTGTGCATTCCTTTGGGCTGAACGCATTGGATTCACATGGTGTAACCTGATGTAAGAGCATCTAAATTCTAGCCTCACTCTTTGATGTAACTGGCTTTGCTTGATGTTTACATCCACGTGCAGCAGTTCAAGTCAGTATTATTACTCTGTTCATCCTTACTCTGTTCAGTATTATTCAGCAACTATATAGCATTACTCAGTAGCTAATTACCATTTTCCATCCCCAGCTTCTCCTCCCTTCCCACTAGAGACCTGCGCGGGACGGATTTATCAGTCCCGCTCCCGCCCTCTCCCGCAAGATTGTGTCCCACGCCCACCCGCTCCCGCGGAAATAAATGTTATCTCGTCCCGCTCCCGCCCGCGACATTCACGTTTTGTCCCGCTCCCGCCCGCAAAAGCCCGCATAAAATTAACCTATATAGATTTTTTCAGTACATCGGTTGAATTTACATGAAAAAGTTCTGTAACATCTCGTAAGTTGCACTAGACCCCAGCATAAATGCTCTGGATAAAATATTTGTTATTTAGGCTAAGCATCAACATTCACAAACCACTGTTATTCTTAACAAAAAAGCAAACATGAGCTACTGCGTGCATCCACGGCAGAATGCAAACAAACAAAGCTCCTTTAAAGCTGACATCTCAGTACATACACAATCTCATAAAGCTCTTATAACACAATTGATATTATGCACCTTTCATAAATGTCTACACTTTGTGTGTTGTAATCCGTAAGCACGCAATATTCAGCACTGTGCAAAACTTTTGAGCAGTGAGTGGATTTTAACTTGAACACCACTGATTGGCGATGCGTTCCAGAAATCAGCAGATGGCTACATTCCTCACGCTGCAAACAAGCTTTAAATCGAAACTGCCTATTCTCACACTTACTAATCATATTTATGTTGTTCTTGCAGCTTTTGTGCAATAGGTGAATAACAATTTTTTGTTTTTAGATATTTTATGTTTAGATATTTCTATTTTTCAGGAGTCCCGCGAATCATTTTATGTTCCCGCATCCCGCACACACACGAGTCTCTACCCGCCCGCACCCGCACTTGCCCATCAAGTTTCGTCCCGCGCCGCACTCTGTTGCGTTGGGTCCCGTGGGTCCCGCGGTACTCCCGCGGGATTGCAGGTCTCTACTCTACCGACTGTTTTTGTAACTTGTGTGTTTTTAACATAAACTTGTGTGTATTTGACAGTTTAAGTGCAATAAGACATAGAAGAGTGTGACAGTCGCTTTCTGTGCGCATGCTTCTGAAAACCGTTTATCGGACGTTGAAACTGATAAGGCTTTAAAATGCATGATTTCAGTGTGATAGACATGATAATCAAAACCAAACAAACGTTTTTGAGAGTGTCTGAGACACAAGCATTAAAGGCACAGCCCCATTCTGAAATAGGGGGTGGGGAGCAGCAGCTCATTTACATTTAAAGATGCATGCACGAAAACAGTCTGTTTCTGCTTCCATCCAAAATAGCCAATTTCAATTTGTGGGATTCACCTGTGATGCATGTATGTCCACAACTGGACGTTGTTAGTGACATGTCATCTCACTTTAAATAATCTAAGAGGATCCAAAAGACTAAAACTCTAAGCATTTTTAATGCATTTGGGAGGAGGAGTAGAGGCTTTTAGATACTGGTAAATAAAATGAATCCGCCCGCAGCATCTGTCTGTGCCTGTGTAAGTCTGGTAAGTAAGTGGGATTCTGGGCCGGGCTCCAGGCTTGGCTAATGCAAGGGGACTGGAGGCCTGCCACAGCACTTCTAGGAGAGCTCCCTAACTACTGTTTTAAAGGAACTGCTGAACTGGCTTTTATTGAGCTGGTTGTCTCGCCTTTGTGCTCTCAATTAAGATGATGAGCTAATGTTTGAATTGCTCTGAAAGTGTAAGCCCCTACTTTCAGATCTTCATTAAGTGTGGGCATGAGTTGAATAAAAGTGTATAGCTAAGAAAGCATTGCGCTAATTTACTAAAGCATCCATAATTAAAGAGGCCTTGATATAATAACCTAATAAATCACGTAGGCCGATAAACTAAATTGATAAATTGCAAATTGTGAACTGGGAGGCAATGCATCATTTGAATTTCAAATGAGAACTCTTCCATTTTCTGAATGGTAAAAATATGCAAGTTTGGCGTATGTTTTAAAACTGTGTTTTCTTAGCTTAGTCTAAGAGGATGTTATTGGTCGGAAGAACATTACGTTTGCCAGTTGAAGATGAACTGCTCCAGAAATGTGGGTTTGTCATTAGCTTACCAGCCGCATTGGCTTTTCTCTCATACTGCTTTAGCCATTAAAGTGCCTGTTGTTGGAACGCATTGGTATTTTCAGAGCTGCAAATTTCTCGCCTCAAGTTTTATAGCTGTTTTTAGGAGTGAATCAAGACAACATATGGTTCCTTGTTCCTGGAAGTCAATTTTCCTTTTCTTGGTATTCCTAAGAAGTTGAGGATTCTGTATCAAGGTCCTTTATGTTGTTGTCATCCAGACACTTCCAGATGCTTTCTCTGAATTGAAGTAAAAGTACTTTGAGGATCTAGTATGTCTGGCTCATCCCATACAAAAATGTAATTTATGACATACATTGCCCTATACCAAGAGTGATATTGTCATATATGTTATATAAGGCCAAATATAACTTTCACACTAAGAATGTACATTCTCTGGGTCATGAAGATGAAAGTTTATAACATATATAAAATCTGCAAGTTAACACTTTAGTTTAGAGACTAATTCTCAGTATTAAATAGTTGCTAATTAGCATGCATATATAAAAAAAATATATAATTTTTTAAAAATTGTGTTTTTTTTATTCTGCATTCCAAGTATTATAAATCAAACTGCAGTTGGGTTGTTTAGATTAAATAATAATAACTCAGAAAATACAGCTAACTAACACAATAAAACACAATAAACACGATAACAATAAAAAAACTTGATTTATTAAAATTAATAAAACAGTTATCTGTTTTTGCAAATGAACTCTTCATAGGTTAATATGTGAAACTGTTCCAATTTCTAATAGGTTTGTTATGTGATTTTACTTCATATTACAATTTTTTTTTATATATATGGAAATGTAATACATGTACATGTATTACATTTGTGCATGGAATGAAAAGAACTCTCTATAGTTACACTGAAGGGGATGTCAAGATGTCAAAGATTTGAGGGTGGTCCAGTGCCGGTCTTCCCTATACACAATTTACCTATACACAATTTTCTATTTTTGGCTTTCGATGTGCATTTAGACAAAAGCACACAAAAATATGTAAAAATTTTCAGTCAGTTATGTTTTAAGTGATAATAAACAGTTCAGAAAGTAATTCAGTGCTTGTAAATATTAATAGACCTGTGCATTTGGTCTTAAAGTGACAGCAGCCAATAAACCTGGTGATGTCTGTGTCATTTAATGTTAATTAAAGAAGAAAAGAAAATGAGAGTCATTCAGTGGTTTTCACTGAATAACTTTAGTAACTTTAAAAATCAATGATGAAGACTATGCAGTGTTTTATTTTCACATTTGATAATTTCTGTATAGTAGGCAATTATTTTTATATTCATTTGTATCTTTTTTATATATTTATTATATCTTTTTCGTATATGTCCTATTATTCATAATTTTCTCCTTTTTTATTTTTTTACTGACTGTTTCAACTTACTGTTGTTTGTTGACAGTGAAACTTCTCTGAAAGAACAGATTAAGAGGTTGAGGGTCATATTGAGCTTTTTATGAACACACTGACAGGGGTCCCCTGAAAAATTTTGCTTGGGGTCCCCAGAAGTCTAGGACTGATAATGTTTACATCAAAACAATACTGTTCAACATTTTGAGACATTAAGATTGTATTATACTTTAAGTAATACTAATTAATACTTTCATTCAGCAAGGATGTATTAAATGTTTTTATTTACAAATAAATGCTTTATTATCACAGTTTCTACAAAAGTATTAAGCAGAACAACTATTTTCAGCATTGATAATAAATGTTTTTCTGAGCATTAAATCTGTAAATTAAAAAATGTAAGGATCAGTTGACATTGAAGAGTGAAGTAATGGGTGCTGAAAATTAAGATTTTTTAAAATTATATAAATACAAGCTCTCTTAGGCATAAAAAATAGCTTCACAATAAATAAATAGATAAATAAATACATATAAAATATATCTAAAATGAAATAAAATAAAAAATGACCCCAAACACTTAGTGTTCATCTGTAAAACTCTAACGTGCCTGTTTCTTTTTAATATTTATGCCAAAATTTGTACACCTGACAGACTAATGTACAGTTTGGAGTTAAGAGAAAAGTACTTTATGAATGTGGGTCTGTTTTCACATTGTAATCTGTCCTGCAAGAGGAATTCACAGTAGTCTGAACATCTGAGGATAAGCAGGACTGCAATGTCACCTTTGGTACCTTAAGCATTTTATTAGTAATGCTGATCTGAAGGATAACCAAGTCAGCACACAAAATACTTGACTTAGTCATGTTTATTGACGCAATTTGTTAGGAACCTTATGTGTTAGAGTATACACTGAACACAAGCAGGTTAAGCCCAGTCTGGCTTGTATAGTAGGAGATTTATGAACCTTAATAAACACCTCATGGATATATATTACATCCACCTGTTTGTAGAAACTTGATCTATGTACAACAGCACGTGGAGGGTTATGACTTTACATCACATGCGTGTTTGGGGATAAATTAACAATAGCACCCTTGAACAGTTCCTTAAAACACTACTTGTAAGACGTACTGTATGTGATTGCAGGTGTTTTTATTTAGTCTAATATAGCCTTTCTATCAAAAAGTGATATTTACCTTGTTATTTATCACATTTACATCACATTTCTTATATTTAAAATAAAAATGTTCTTCGTCAAAACAGAAGTCTTCTTGATAACCAAGTACTCAAACTTTATTGCTGGGAATTTTTTTATTTTGGTGGAAATGACGTGACATCTGTGACAGTCGTAATGTGAGTAAAATTTTATATACTGTACTTTTTCATTAAATATGTAAATTATTTATGTTTAGACATTTTTTAGATTAGACACTGTAACAACAACAACAATAATACATTTCTATTTATGTTAGATGTTAGATTTTACATAGCAAATATGGGTCTGGTACAAGAATCAAACATAAACTATATAAATAAATGACATTTTGAAAAGTTGCAAAACTAAATTAAGAAATAATAATACAAATAATAATATCTGTAAAAACTGATATGTTCTATTTTTTCTTTAAATATCTAAATTATGTAAATGTATCTGTTTTGCTAGATTACCCCTGTCCATCAAATTTTATTTTATAAAATGGTCAAACAGTTTGTATGACATCTAACATTTCTTGTTTAAACTGATAAACTTTCCCAAGATCTCTGAAACAGTTCTGTAAAGTCAGCAAAGAGGCAACACAGACCTATAGATTATGGTCCCAGACAAACTTAAAGCGTGATATTAGAGGTCTTAGCTCTGTCTGGGCCTTCTGCTGAGTTCAGTCAGACAGAACCACAGTGGCTTTTCTCAGTACAAGTATCGGTGGAACTTAGAACGGATCAGTCACACTTGACTAGCTAGAACCCCCACACATGCTCACACACACACACACACACACACACACGCACACACACACACACACACACACACACACATGCTGGGTTTACATGTTTTATGGGGACATTCCATAGGCGTAATGGTTTTTATATTGTACAAACCGTACTTTCTATTGCCCTACACCTACCCTACACCTAAACCTAGCCCTCACAGGAGATTGTGCATAGTTTTACTTCATCAAAAAAACTCATTGTGCATGATTTATAAGCCTGTTTCCTCATGGGGACCTGAGAAATGTCCCCACAAGGTCAAAATCTACTGGTATTCCTATCCTTGTGGGGACATTTGGTCCCCACAACGTGATGAATACCAGGTACACACACACACACACACACACACACACACACACACACACACACACACACACACACACACACACACACACACACACACACACACACACACACACACACACACATTTCTGCCTTTAAGAACATTTCAGTCTTTTAATGCTAATGTCCAGACACATTGCTTTAGGATTAACCGTCAGACTGCAGGAGATCACAAGAAGAGACTGAAGTCTTTTCTTGTTTAAAATGCCATCTGATCATATGATACAGCAATACATGCATAAACACCATGAAAATTTTCACAGAACAGACAAGATGTGCTGTTCACTCCAAGCTGATCTGATGAATCAGTGCTGAATTACAACTAGAAATAAAAAACTATTTTTATTTATTCTGTTGAAGAATTTAAAACTGCATAAATACTTTTAAAGAACAAATTTGAAGAACAAAGACTTTATGTGTGGTATACATTAGAATATATAAATAATTATGTCATGACAACTCTCTGAAAAGTTTAGCATGTAATGGATATGACAGTGTTAATGTATATGTCTTGGTGGAATAGATCTGCTACACTGCTGCTGCTGTTGGTTATTGCTGTAGCTGTAGATTATTGCTACTGCTGTTGCAAGCAAGTACAGAACTTGCTACTGCTAAAGCATATGATGATACCGTGCTGTGAGTATTTAAGACATACTGCTGCTGCACATATAGCATAAACTAACCCGTAGTAGATCTATACAGGTGTAGCTGGGGAAGGTGGAGGGTTTCACAGGAACTCTGAAAGCATGCTGCAAAATGCCCAAGTGAATGCTACCAGCCAATTAAATAGCTGCAAGCTGCAAGCTCATTGGTTGCGTATGCAACATGAACCAATCAGCTTGTGCCAGTCATATAACTCTGTGATATCATCAGATTTTTAATGTTTTTTAAAGAAGTCTTTTCTGCTCATCAAGGCTGCGTTTATTTGATTATCAATACAGAAAAATTGTGTAATATTGTGAAATATTGTTGCAATTTTAAATACTGGTTTTCCTTTTAATATACTTTAAAATATAATTTATTTCTGTGATGCAAAGCTGAAATATGACCAGCCATTTCTCCAGTCTTCAGTGTCACACGATCCTTCAGAAATCGTTCTAATATGCTAATTTATTATCAATGTTGTAAACAGTAACAGTTGTGCTGCTTTATATTTATTTATTTATTTTGGATCAATATGTCTTTACTATCACTTTTAATAAAATTAACACATCCTTGCTGAATAAATGAATTAATTTAAAGAAAGAAAACGGTTGCAGTGTAATTATACAAATGAGATATTAATTAACTAAATGTACTTTTTATATGGCTAGGGTTAGGATTAGGGTTAGGTTTGCTTAGGGTTACTTGCATGTAATTACACAATTTATTGTTATTATAATACTAAGTACTTGTAACATGTAATGAGGACACCTTAAAATAAAGTGTTACCAAGAAACAATTTACTGACCCCAAACTTTGCACAGTAGTGTATATTGTTACTAAATACTTCTATTTTAAATAAATGCTGTTCTTTTTAATGTCTTATTCATTAATAAATTATATTACAGATCCCAAAAATGTATTAATCACCACAACTATTTCCAACATTAATAATAAATCAGCATATTAGAATGATTTCTAAAGCATCATATGACACTAAAGACTGAAGTAATGGTGCTGAAAATTCAGCTTTGCATCACAGGAATAAATTCATGTTCCCATGTCTGTTCTTTGACCCTTCAGTTTTCATACTCCACTGAAAACAACAAACTGTGACAACAACATTTTATATTAAAACAAATTCTATTTTATATTCTATTAAAAAAACTAACAAAAAAAAAAAAAAAAAAACAGAAAACCACTATTTTAAATTGCAATAATATTTCACAATATAATTTTTTTCCTATTTCATTTTTAATCAAATAGACAGCCTTGATGAGTAGAAAAGGTGTCGTTAAAAAACAACTTTAAAAACGTACTTATGTCTAGTAAACATTTAAAAACGTAAATGTCTAGTATTCTGATTAAAGTAGTTGGTTAAATACAGACACATTTAATAATTATAACAATAATGAAAGGTATTTTAAAACGCCCCTGGAAATCAATTGCAGTGGGCAAATCATCCATTGATGAAAAACGGAAATGATGAGCTTCTTCAGGCAGATGCTAAAAAAGGTGGGACCCAAGTCATATCTACTGTAGGGTCCAAAATTATTTTAATTTTATTTCATCAATAAAAAAGGTTCACAGTAAATGATATCTAGATGTTCATTAACATCAAGATCAAAATGTATTTGACCAAAAATGTACTTTTTGCATTGGTATCATTCAAGAAAGTGATGAGCAGCACAGCTGCATGTGTGCGGCATCCTCACATTTACATAAGAAAACAAAACAATCTTGCTTTGGTTCTGGAACATTGTACGCAGCGTTCAGAAGCCGTAAAACTACTGACGCTCTGCAGCCACATCACAGCCAGATTCTGGGTTTTGCGGTCTCGCTCTGAGAACATCTCCAAATACAAGAGTGCCGCAGGACATTCTGTTCCCAGCTCGTGCTGTGAAAGCTCCAATCAGCGCTGAAAGAGATATCCCACAATCCTTGATCCTACTGCGCTCAAACCCAGCTTTTTGTTTTTGTACGGCATCCAAGAGTTCAAAGTGTTCCCCTCTGGTGAGACAGCAGAGAGGCTGTGTTTTGGAAAGGAATGAGTTTTTGAATCGAGTCGCCACCTGTAGTTTACACACGGAGAACGTGGCTCCCAGCTGCCAGTCGCTTTAGATCTTGTTCCGTGAATACAATGGCACAGTTTCAGCTGATCACATGGCAGGGCCGCGTCTGGACGATGCTGTTTTTCTCATAGCCTGTAAACACGGCCGTGACCCTCCCCGGATACGGCAGGGGGGCTTCTGAGGACAAGGAGAGGGCCTCCTCTCTTCTCTTTCATCACAGATTGGGCAATTGCTTCATAGAAAAATGGGCCGAAGAATTTTTATACGAAGGCATTCATGTGAATGCGTTCTTAACACACATCAGACATGGTTTCAGCTGTCTGATTTTGTCTATAAACTGTAAATATAATTTCCTTCCTTCTTTTTTGAAACATAAACCTTAATAAATGCTTAAAATAAAAAGTGAGAACATTCTATGTAATTTAAGATATGTATGTATATAATGGCTAAATGTATCTTGTTTTATTGATTTTTAGATATTTTACTGAAAAAAAAATACTAAATTCTGATTAAGAAAATGTGTTTTACAGTATGATGAGATTCCTAGACAACATTTTGGTGGGATTGCTTATTTTCCAGGCTTGTTCTGTCAAACTTGAACTGATATATTTCTCCATGTCTTTGTGTGTGTGTGTGTGTGTGTGTGTGTGTGTGTGTGTGTGTGTGTGTGTGTGTGTGTGTGAGAGAGAGAGAAAGAGAGAGAGTGGTGTGACTAATGTCAAAATGCTTTTAGCATGACCACTTTATTGGCTTCTGTCTCAGCAGGATAATGTAGACCGAGCTGCCAGTCACAGACAGGCAGATTTGATTGGACCAGGTTTTCAGCAGTCAACCAATCGGAATTCACCCAGCCATCAAGGTCAGTGAATTAATAATTTGCATGTGCACTTCATAAATTTCTTAAAACAAGATACCTTGCCTTTAATAATTGTAATGACAGTACAGCATTTTTTTTTTTTTTTGGTAATGGTGTAATGGTGTATGATCCAAATGTCCAAAACAGAGGTAAAGCGTTTTTAATAGATGTGCAGGATTACTTCTAGTTTAATAACTCATGCAATTAACAAGTGAGTATGTGTGTGCATACTTGATTATGGGCGGGGGCCGTCTGTCTCACACACTTGGACTTGGGTGGGGGCTGTCTGTCGTAGACGCCTTTTATATTTGGAGACTTGCTCATTAAGTTCAAACTGGGATCTATATTCAGGCCTCTTCCGCTGTAAACACTCCAGCAGTTCAAAGGCTTGATTTGTAAAGACACAGGGGTCCACTCATTAAGCCTCCAACCTAATTGTGCCATACAAAAATACAGAGGCATGATATTTGGAGCATGAGATTTAAGCACAATATCGCCTCAGCATGGGAGGTAGAGCCTGAAGTTTTTTTTTTTTTTTTTGATGCTGATGCTGTCATTGAAATAAATGGAGCAGAAATTCTCATTTGGAATACGGCGAAAAAATCCTCACAGCTGTGAATACACTATTGGCTCTAATACCCTTATTTTAATATTTCATTTGTTGAGTGGTGTTTGTTGCACACAGTAACTTCATACACATAGTTTTTTTCTGTTGATTTGTGTTTTTTAAACACTATTCAATAACATTTATTCAGACTATTATATAAACACTTAATGAATGAATGAATGAATGTGGTGTGTAAAAAAAATAGGAAAGCATGTTCCCATGTCTGTTCTTTGACCCTGCAGTTTTCATACTCCATTGAAAACAACAAACTGTGACAACAAAGGTCTTATTTTGGGATCTCGGAATGCAGCTAAGAATAGATAAGAAGCATTTGTACGTCAGATCTCAGATTGAGGCCAGAAATATTTGTTGCTGCATTGAAATCCCCTGTGACGTTTATGGGTATGTTTTTACAGCTAAAACCTCTTACATACTTATAATCTTTTAATAGAGTTAAAGGCCACACTCTATTATTTGCTATGAAGTTAACTGGCTTATGAAATTGTCATAAACTGAAACTGAGTTGCTTTGTTGAATGTGACATTGTAGGCTTTTGGCACTAATTGATAACATTTGATGAGTCTTAAAGGGATAGTTAACCCAAAAAAGAAAATTGCATGTTTATCTGCTTATCCCCAGGGCATCCAAGATGTAGGTGACTTTGTTTCTTTAGTAGAACAGAAACAAAGATTTTTAACTCAAACCGTTGCAGTCTGTCAGTCATATAATGGCAGTCAATGGGCACCAAATCTTTGAGAGTAAAAAAAACATACACAGCCAAAACCAAATTAAACCCTGCGGCTCATGACAATACATTGAGGTGTTAAGACACAAAACGATTAGTCTGTGCATGAAACTGCACAGTAATTATATCATTTACCTCTGATCCACCGCAACATTCAGGTCTATTGAGCGTCCACATTAGATCACAGTCAGAAGTTATTACAAACAATCAATAATGATTGATAGTGACATTCAAGTAGAAGTGTTGTATTATTCTCATTAATTATGTGTAGCTTGATTTTAATTTCTGCATTACCCATATATGATTATATTTCATTATGTATTTTGTCAGATCACATAAGTTTGTAAGAAACTGTTTAATCTTCTAAAAATAATTTTAATTATAGTATACACAGTACACATATACACAGTGTTCAACAGTGTTCAGATCATCTGTTTTTCATGACAAAATCACTATAATGCAATATTTCTATCTGCTGAATGTAAGCTTTTCCATATTCCAAGCTTGCCTGCTGCACTGGGGACATTGCATGCATTTGCCAGTCATGACAATTATGAAAATAAATCTAGGAATTATTTAATTGTTGGATTTTAAATCAGCAAGGTTGAGGCATCAAAAGTAACTAAGCTATTTTATTGATGGTAACTGTAATATTATTACTGAAACTAGTTACTGCAAAAAGTAATATTATTACAGTAACTAAATTACAAGTAAATAGTTTCTGCCCAACTCTGATGATATGTGTGTATACATGTTGTGTTGAGATATGATAAGCTTTTTGGATGAAGCATCTGTTTATTTGAGATATTTATATGGAGATATTTACTAGTTCTGGGCTTGAAACGGAAAGGCTGAATTGGACCACTGCAGAGTTATTCGAGGTATTCCTTTGTTGAGGTCAGTGCGTTTCCTACACCGCATGGTTCTGATGGACCCTTGGGCTGCAATATTCAGGGCATTGCATTCTTTAGAAGAAAGAGAGGTTTTAGTGTAGTGGGCGGATGGGGTTTATAAGATTATGGAAGGTGAGGTATATGAAACTCTGATTAGATTGATGTTTCCCAAGAACAGGCCCTTATCCCCATTATTGTTTTTCCAGATTTTCCCTCTCTCAACTCACGCTCTGCTCTTTGACTGCCAGGGGCATTTTTACCCGTCATTCTCTTTTTGACTACTTTTACATGCACACCAGGAAAGATGTTGCAAGAAAGCTGTTTAGGACATGAAAGCGGCGAAATTTTTTTTGAGACAGTTCACTCAGAAATTAAATTTATGTTATTTGCTTACCCTGTAGTTTTAAACCTTTATAACTTCTTCTGTGTTTCTTTTGTGAAATGGAAAGAAATGGAAAGCAATATATTTTTAAGAGTGCTGGTAACTAAACAGTTTTGGTTACCATTGACGTTCATTAAATGGCTAAAAGTACATTCATGTTTTGTAATGACATGAGGGGATCGCATCTGTCAAAAACACATCATAATAAAAAAAATAAAAAAAACCAGGCCAGGGCTAATGCATTATATTGCAAAACTGTTAACAAAAATTTATACATCCTCACTCCGTTCAAAAGTTTACACCCCTGGCTCTTAATGCATCGTTTTTCC
>NW_027394661.1:0-14601 GCF_049309525.1 Garra rufa | reverse complement strand
CAAAGCAAAAACCAGATTTGCAAATTTTACAAATGTATAAAAAATAAAACACTGAAATAAGTACATTGCATAAGTATTCATACCCTTAACTTAGTCCATAGTTGAAGCACCTTTACAGCCTCAAGTCTTTTTGGGTATGATGTGACAAGCTTTGCACATCTGCATTTGGCAATTATCTGCCATTCTTTGCCTCACTTTTTCACCTCTCCATCTCTGTCAGCTTGGACATTTTCTAGAGCAGTGGTTCTCAATCCTGGTCCTGGAGGACCCCTGCTCTGCACATTTTGTATGTCTCTCTTATTCAACACACCCGATTGAGATCATCAGCTCGTTAGTTCAGTTCATGGATCTCTCTCTTAATGAGGTGATAACCTCAATCAGGTGTGTTAAATAAGGGATACATGCAAAATATGCAGAGCAGGGGTCCCCCAGGACCAGGATTGAGAACCACTGTTGTAGAGTCCTAGTTGTTCCAGTCGTCTTCCATTATGGATAATGGAGGCTACATGCTTCTGTGAACCTTCAATGCAGCAGATTTGTTTCTGAACTTTCCCTAGATCATTGCCTTAACACAAGTCTGTCACTGAGCTCTACAGGCAGTTATCTTGACCTCAGGACTTGGTTTTTGCTCTGATATGCATTTTCAGCTGTTAGACCTTTTCTGAGAGGTGTGTGTTTCTAAATCAGACTCACTCAAATAAAGTTGCCACAGTTTAACTCCACTTGATAGTAGTAACATCTAGAAGCAATATGAATGCCCCTGAGCTAAATTTAGAGTGTCCCAGAAAAGGGTATGAATACTTATGCAACGGGATCTTTTCCGTTTTTTTATTTTTAATAAATTTGCACATATGTTAAAAACCTAATTTTTGCTTTGCCATTATGGAGTAGGGAGTGTAGATTGATGTGGGGAAAAAAAACAAATTTAAAGTAGTTTGACATAAGGCAGCAACATAACAGTGTGAGAAAAATGAAGGGGTATGAATAATTTCGCAAGGCACTGTATATATATATATATATATATATATATATATATATATATATTGTGGCGGGAGGGGCAAACGACAGACACAGTGGGTGTGGCGTCAGGCCTCGGAGAGGCTTTTATTAAACAGAAAATAAGGGAAAGTGAGTCCATAAAGTAAAATAGTGTCCAAAATAAAAGGGGAATCTGGTGTCCTCGGGTGCTGGGGCAGCGTGACGGGAAGGTAGTGTTCAGAGGGGAAGGGTCCAGGAGAGGGGCGGAGTCCGGCCGGCCGCACGCGCTCCCTTCGCTGTACCGGGGTGCTAGGGGCGGCGGCATCTCTAGCGGCTTCGTCCCTCTTGAGCTGTCCGGAGCTTCCAGCGGGGAATACGGCCCGGCATCCTGGCCCGCGGCCGTCTCGGGTGCGAACCTCAACCGGACGGCGGGTCCGGCGACTCTTCCTCCTGGCGGTGCGGGATTCCCTCTTCACCCCTTCCTGGACCCGCGAGGACACCAGCGTGCATGCACGGGGGGAAAAGAGACCGGTCTCTCGAGGAGAGGCGCGCTCGGTATTTAAACAGCGGCGGTGATGAGGCTTCATTCACATCAGGTGTCCCCATCACACGCCGCCAGCCCGAGCCAATTACACGCCCCTCCTCTCCCCTACACACCCACTCCCGTCGGGAGCCTGGAGAAGGGCGGCGAATACGGGACGGGGTGGTGATGAAAATTAGGGGGGCGGGCAGACGCCTCGCCACATTCCCCCCCCCAAGCGACATCCCCGTCCTAAGGTCGCCGCCCACGCAGGAGTGCTACCTTCCTCATCCAGGCTCCAGCGGTCGGAGTGGGCGGGGATTCCTCTCCAAGGCAACACTCCCTCTCGCCGCGCACCGGAACAGGGACAGAAAAACCGGTATTAGTCGACAGCCTCAACCAACCGCAGGATAAGTGACTAAAAGAAACCTCACTTACCCCTTTTGCGGTTGGGAGGCCGTCTCCGTCGTTCTCTGTCCCCGTCCGGGTCTTCACGAGCTTTGGCGAGCGAGAGGGGATGACGTCATCAGGTGTTGCCCACTGCGCTGTCTAAGCCCCGCCTTGCCCGCATTCTCCACCACTGTGGCGGGAGGGGCAAACGACAGACACAGTGGGTGTGGCGTCAGGCCTCGGAGAGGCTTTTATTAAACAGAAAATAAGGGAAAGTGAGTCCATAAAGTAAAATAGTGTCCAAAATAAAAGGGGAATCTGGTGTCCTCGGGTGCTGGGGCAGCGTGACGGGAAGGTAGTGTTCAGAGGGGAAGGGTCCAGGAGAGGGGCGGAGTCCGGCCGGCCGCACGCGCTCCCTTCGCTGTACCGGGGTGCTAGGGGCGGCGGCATCTCTAGCGGCTTCGTCCCTCTTGAGCTGTCCGGAGCTTCCAGCGGGGAATACGGCCCGGCATCCTGGCCCGCGGCCGTCTCGGGTGCGAACCTCAACCGGACGGCGGGTCCGGCGACTCTTCCTCCTGGCGGTGCGGGATTCCCTCTTCACCCCTTCCTGGACCCGCGAGGACACCAGCGTGCATGCACGGGGGGAAAAGAGACCGGTCTCTCGAGGAGAGGCGCGCTCGGTATTTAAACAGCGGCGGTGATGAGGCTTCATTCACATCAGGTGTCCCCATCACACGCCGCCAGCCCGAGCCAATTACACGCCCCTCCTCTCCCCTACACACCCACTCCCGTCGGGAGCCTGGAGAAGGGCGGCGAATACGGGACGGGGTGGTGATGAAAATTAGGGGGGCGGGCAGACGCCTCGCCACATTATATATATATATATTGTGGTATATCACAAATATTAATTTTATTTTTAGTTGCCCATTACACTAGCCTCCAGTGTCAAACAACCATTAAAAAAAATCATAATTTACTGATTTCTGCTCAGTTACAGGAATTATTACTGGCAGTTATTGACAAAAGTTCAATTGCTTTATGTTTTTCTTTCCTGGATTCTTAGAAATATTAGAAATTCATAGAAATTATGCTGATTTGCAGGGTTATGTTGGGGGCTCTGTGGTTTCAGCCTTTTAGGGTTGAATGTGTATGCAATTATTATCATCAATAAAAACAATAAAGATAAAGTCACCATTTTATTAACCAACTGCAAAATATTTGTTAAAAAAAACCATCAAATAGTCTCTTTTCAAAATGACTATAATTCCAAAACACATAATACCACAATAGGCTGTATGCACGGCGGTGAATGACGTACTTCCGGTGGAATATAAGGATGCTGGATTACTTCCGTTCCGGCGCGATTGTAGAGTGTTGTGTACTATTTTTTCTAATAACTTGTATTGTCTTCTATACTACGGTAACGTTAGTCACAAAAACAGACTCCACTCATATTGTTGATGCTTATTTGCTTTATTATATTAAATAAACATATAAAATGACATCTAAACTATGAAAGTATCTTTTCAAAGACGGGAGGACAGCCCCTCTAGCCACCACTGCTGTGTGCCGCAGTGTACAGCATCTGCTAAATTTAACACTTTTCTAAGTTTCCAAGCGTTTCCTAAAGAATGTGTGATTATAAAACCAACTTTGCCGCCTTGTATCTCCATTACCACTGTTTCAACTATAATTAGCAGTGATAATGCAGTGCTATTCATCTGTCGTAGAACTGCATTACATTTTTTATTCTTATTATTTTGTACAATAATCATCCATACTAGCTAAGATAACAGCTGTGGTTATCCAAGCTGAACAGTGGTAACGTTAGAAAAGTAAAAACTGAACTGGACTGAACATGTCCAACAGAACTTTGAACGTCACTTTTAAGCTACTCTACTCTCAGTTGGTGTGGAGTCTCTGCTTTCCTCATAGAGCGGTAGCAGTGAGCGTTCACTGAGATCTCATTTGTGGCCCTGATTTTACCTGACACTTTCAGACAAAATTACAAACACGCCTGCTGCTGGACGAATCGTAAAAAAAATAATAGAAGTTCAGTTCAGGCGGTTCAGGTTAGCTGAATTTACCTTCATAATTGCACAGATACGAAGACACATAAAACTTGAAACCTTTCTCAAGTTTGCTCTGTGGCGTTGTACTGCACATCAGTGATTGTACATTTGGGCAACTCTTGCAAACACCGAGTAAAATTCGTCGACTCTGCCATAAGAGCGTTTTTCTCCGCTTCAAACCTCTCCAACCGGAAACGGAATAGCAGCCTTGCGTCAAACGCGGAAGTACGCGTGCATAGAGCCTATTGAGCAGTCCTTAGGGTCCAAAAACCAATGGCACATGAGCAAGTGAAGACTAATAAATAAAATCACGTTTTTGAAATTGTAATTTTAGTATAGGGATACTAAAATGCACTTTTGAGCTGTTGTCAGGTTATGTGAGAATGTGCGTTTTTTTGTTTGTTTGTTTTTTTTTTTTTTTTTTTTTTGCTTTTTTTGTTTGCTTTTTTTATTCTTACCACCACAGTAATAAACTTGGTTTTTATAGAAATCTTAAAATATAGTAGTCAACTTTTAAAGTGGATCAAGAATTAAAGTTGTCCTAAAACAAGAATTGCTTTTGCTCTGGTTTTAGGAGAACTTTGATTAAAGGTTTTGATCCACTTCAAATGTTTGACTACTGTATATATTATATCCAAAAAGGCAAATAAAAATGTATCTACATTAGGGGTGCTATAACTTATATGCCCAATTATTTATTATGCTTGAGTTTGAGATTTTCAGAAGGGTTACATTTTACATGCAAGCTGTCACTGTTTTCGTGAACCTGTGCTGTTTGGTCAAACTTCAATTTCATCAGATAAACGTTTTGCACAGCACACTTCTCAGTTACTTACTTGTTTTATTATTTTACTCATTTTAAACTGCGATTTGCTTTCGGAATTGGAGTGTCTCAATAGATGTTTAATAAAAAATAAATGTTTGTTAAGCAGCAAATCAGCATATTAGAATAATTTCTGAAGGATGTGACACTGAAGACTGGAGTACTGATGCTGAAAATTTAGCTTTACATCACAAAAACAAACTAGATTTTAAAATAGAAAAGTTCCCATAAATAATTTTACAATATTGCTGTTGTTTTTTAATCAAATGTGAACATAAGAGGCTTCTTTCAAAAACATTAAAATCTGAATTGTACAGAATACAGGTCCATTTAATGCTAAAATATTACTTCAAAATTTACCTGTTGAAGGTGAACAGATTATCCATCATTGGCGGGCCGAACATGAAGAAAACTGTATGGAGGATTTGCTCCAAGTTGTTCTCCACTGACGTCGCCCGGCAACTGAACTGGTGCGGGAGGGGAGACAAGCGAGGGATCAGGACATCTAACGTCGGAGCGCTCATATTAGGTAAGTTCTATAATGTTGTACAAATACAAGTAACATAATTAACCCTTTTAATGCATGAATTCTAGAAAACATTATCTAGCTTTTTTATGAGTTTTTATTTTAATATGATGCTAAAATTAAAATCCAGTGTTATTTAGAAAAATATTTACCTGTCCACGTATGTGGACACCATGCAACAAAGGAGAAAATTGGGACATAAAGCCACAGCTGACAATATGGAATATTGTGTTTTTTAATGCCATGTGATGCTATTTATACCAGTTTAGTTATTAAAAGCAATATTACAATATAATAACAATAAAATTATATTGTAGGAATAATAATAGGTAACATTAGTTACATATATGCGGAACCCTATTAGCAATATAGGCAAATCATAAAAATCTAATTAAAAATTGCTGATATTAAGAACTTAGATTATATTATTACTTATTATTATATTTTCATCTTACTTCTGTACTGACTCCTTGACCTGTGCTGTACCTGTTTGACAAGCAAAATGCAATTTTGTCTCCATATGTAAAGTTGCCATTTAATGTTATAAAAAATTATGTTTATATATTTGTTATATCACAATATTATAGCATCTCTTGAAAAAAGAGAGTAGATTTACTAGCAGATTACAGAAATCCGACTTGCAATCTGACTCCACTGTTGCATGCCGTGGACAGTTGGTTTTTGGTGAATAAAACCTACATTTTACTCAATTTTAGTTTATAAAATACTAACATATTAAATTAAGTTAAATAACTGTCCACATAAAAGGGTTACTGCAATGATTTATAACTGGGTTCAAACTGGTCAAATAACGTGGCATCAGCCGTGTTCTGTAATATGTAATATTTAGAAATGTTAATAACTTAAATGAGATTTTAAAAATCTGTTAAATCCGTTAGAAATTTAGTTGCAACCAAAACGCATGGTATCTCGCTAGCTAACAGGTGAGAGTCATCGTAATCAACCGAAACAAAATGAATTTGGAAGTTATTATAAAACCGATCGCAGACATCGCACAATTAGTTTTAAAATATACACCTACCTTAACCCTCTGGGCCTCTTCGGTCATTTTTGACCGAAAAATTTTATGTTTTGAATTTTTAAAAATCGTAGCTTCATCAGAATGAGATGACGCTTGGTGACTTTTGTTGCATTAGCTATGTGAGTACAAAAAAAAATGAGTGACATGATTCGGATATGTTAAAGGGTCAAAAAAAAATAGTCACACTTGGCTCCTTCGCGGTCAGAAATGACCGACATAGGAAATGAATGGGAAATACGAAAAAATGTGATAATTCAGATAATCTTTTGGTAATACAAGCTACAAATGAGCAACTGTGCTGAAAAGAAGTGTTCAGCAAGCAAGGACTGACACTCTAAAATAACAAAAGTACAGAACTGACACACACACGCACACACACGCGCACACACACACACAGACACACAGAAATAAGCAGAAAAATGCAAAACCTGATATTTATCCAATCAAAAAAATATCTAAACCTTGCCAAAATTTATCTTTTAGAATGTCTGAATATATTTCTAAATGCAAAGCCTAATAAAATGAAGAAACAGTAAAAAGAAAAAAAAACAATAGGAATCCCAAAGCCCCTGTATATATGTATATAGGGAGACACAGGAGTTTACATGGCATTACACAAGTTTTTATTTTTTATGCCACTAGATGGTGCAATTTTCACTTTAAAAAAAATGGATTTTAAATGCTTTTACTCTATTTTAATGTGAAATGTTGTATTGTTTGAAAAATAATAAATACATAATTAATTAAAAAATATAATATAAAATATAATTCTACTGGGAAAAAATTGCTCATTAAAACTGTATAAATATTGCATAGATTCATAAAAAATGCTCAAAATTCTAAATAATAATTACAAAATATTATTGAACAAAAATATATTTAATTGATTTTGCTGAAGAAAAAAAAAAGTTACTTTTTAAGGCTTCGGTCACTTTTGACCGCAGGGAGCCAAGTGTGACCCCTTAATGAGGAGGCCCAGAGGTTTAATCAAATCTTCCCTCGCCATTTTTGTGTCTTCTGCACAGCACATGGTTAGGTTGAAATATGCGGGTAGAGCTTTGACTCCCCTCAACTCACGTGCGTAGTTCACGTGCGCCCTCTTCTTGTTTATTAGCAGGTTGGCAAACTAGCTTTAGGTTTGTTATGCTCATTGGGTAACTTTGTCCGGTTTATTCAGAAGAACTAGGTGAAGAAAAAAAATATCTAACGTTAATTAAGTGTAAGTGGGAAAAGATTGGTTTTTATTTATGAAATTATTGTAATATTTTATTTTAACTTACAGCTTCAGCTGTGAGGAATCCGATCCTCCAGTCTCCGACGGAATCAGAAGCGGAAACATACATAAAAGATTTCCTTCGCTTGGCCCCAGGGAGGATGTAATTTTTTATTGGTTTTTTTGTATGTATGTTATAAATTGTGATAAAAAGTGTAAAGTTTGCTATCTCGTTTTTGTATAAATAAATGTTTGCTTTGCTAATTAAATGTATTTTGTTTAATAAAATCAACGAATGTGTGTTTTATTATTAGTTGAGAGTGTGGTTTATTTATTTATTATCATATTTGGTCATTGTAACATGCATTCGGGAGGATTATAGACGTGGTGGAAGGTATTTAATTCAAATAATGGGAGGGGGTGTTTTAATAAAACGACGGCTATCCGACATGAATCAGACATTTGGCAGATGTATGAACATCTGATTAACATCGTCTAAAGAGCGGATTAGGGACGTTTTAATTCATGTACGTCTTAAATAAGTAGGCTGAGCGTCGTTCTAACATCTGGCACGGAGGTCTCGGTGACACCTGCCAGATGAAAAAGACGACGTCGCATAGACATCTCCGCGACGTGCCTGTGCTATCTCCCATTGCGTTGATACGCTTGTTGGAAAACTCCTGTTTATGCTGATGCTGAAGCCTGATTTGTTCATGTTTGTGTAGCTGTATGAACAAATGGTGCTTCAGCCCACCTAAAAGGGTTGACCACACTACTATGTAAGTCGCCTCTGAGCACTATTTTGTCAGAATATTCTCCTTATCTATATTAATATACAGTCCTGCCCTTTGGACTGTCCCTGGCCCCATGCGCTTTTTACGAAATGCTCTTTCCCCATTGAGGCAGATGTGAATACACATTATGAATTACCTCGCCGATTGTTAGTCAGATCAGAGCAGGAACTTCTTGCTCACAAGTCACTGCTGCTTAGCCACCTGGTGCACCTTGGGCTGGAAATAAACTTGGCTAAGTGCTCTCTGTCTCCCGGGCAGTGAGTCGTCTTCCTGGGGACAGTTATAAACTCAGCCTAGTTGCAGGCCTGGCTTACGCCTGAATGCTTACTGACAATTCAGTGGCCAGTGGGATCATTCAGATTGGGGACATCTTGTTTACCAGGGGATGCTCAGTTTCAGTTTGCATCCCCAATTTCAGCTCAAAGCCTGTGTACCCTCCCAGTGTGACATCTTCGCGTCATGGTAACCCAGCACTGCATCAGAGCTGTGGCCCCTTGGAAAGCCCCTTGCCTGTTATAGACAGACTTCCCATTTGGACTGACCTCCAGAAGGAAGATGACACATGCCTCCATCTCAGTTTGGGGAGCACTGTATGAGAGCAGACCGGTGTTCGGCTCTTGGTCCAGCCTGGAGCAATGCCTGCACATCAACTGCCAAGATGATGCCACAACAAGATGACAACATGATAGTGGTAGCCATTATAAACCACCAATGCAGTACCAGGTCATGCTTCCTTTACAGGATGGTGAGATGCCTCCTTCTATGGGCATAGTGCAAGCTACTCTCACTGAGGGCAGTTCATGTGCTGGGCAGACTGAACCAAGGAGCAGACACACCAGCTCCCTTAGGTCACCAGATGGGTCAGGGATGTAGATTGCTCTGCCCTCCTAGTGGCCTCACTCTGAAGAAATCAGATGTTGTTCCCTCAGTTAATCCACCTGCTATTGGCAGCTTCTTGGCCAATTTTATTGAGGAAGGACCTTTTCAAGCGAGAAGCATGATCTTTCATACCCGACCTGAGCAGTGGAGCCTTCATGTTTGGCCCCGTGACGGGAGCCTTTGCTGCTCTCCGCAAAAGTGATTAAAACTTTTTTGCTACCTCAATGCTCTCAAGTGGTCAGTCCTTTCTGACTGTTGTGCAGCATAGAACGAGGATCCGTCCTCTTGTGAAAGTTATCCATGTAAACCTTTCTGCAAGAGCTGCTGGATAAACCTCTTCCATGCTCAAAGTGTATGTGCCAGCCATCACGGCAGATCATGCTCTCATACTGTGCCGACAATGGGCTTATCCACAGTCCCTAAAGGGCACCTCCTTTGAACCACTCCAGGTAGCTGAATTAAGGCCCCTATTGCTCAAGACCACCCTACTTATGGTTTTAGCGTTAGTCAAGCGATTTTGCGATTTACAAGCACTGTCAGTCTGTGCTTCATGCCTTGATGCCATCATCAAACCAAGACATGGCTATGTACTAAAGGTGCTCTTCACTCCATTCAGAGCACAAGTCATCACTCTTCTAGCTCTTTCTAACTGAGAAGATGAGATGGGTCCTAATTTACTTTCTTTGAGTATATGTAAAGCACTTTAGCTATTTCCAACTGCTACTTCAGGGTAGCTGTTTGTGTGCTTCGGAGGCCGCTCTAAAGGGCTGCCAGTTAAGAAGCAGAGAATATCCTGCTAAAAAGCTGATGCTATAGTCCTGGCTTACACCTCAATGGACTTGAAGTGTCCAACTGAAACGACGACCCACTCTTCCAGAGGAATGGCCTCCTTCTGGACATGGTCCAGCAGAGTTTCAATTGGTAATATTTTGGTGGCTGCTGGCTGGTCTTTACCATCTACGAATATATGGATTTTGTTTGCTCATGCTTTTTAAGAGTCCTCATTATGGGCGCTCCTGGCCTGGGCTTGCAGGGTGGCTTTGTTTTGCACTTGCTTTAACTATGACACTATTGAATGCATTCCCCATAAGCATATCAATGCAACGGAAGGGATAAATTTATTTGATATATCAATTTATTTTTGATACCAAGCCCAGCCCAGGTAAGAAAAAGTAGATGGAATGTAATGCAACACTGATTACAACTACATGAATTACATGAACTGCAATGTTGTGGGATCTTCTGGATTCCTTTTCTCTGGTTTAGCTTTGGAAAAATGCTGAATACTGATTGGCCATAAGACTTACAAAAATAAACACAGAAGTTCATTCTTGCCTATAATTCCTCTGGACTACAATCCCAAGTACTTTGCATAACATTTTTATTGGATTGAGGAACCTGAGGAATATTTTAACGTTGTATTACCTTTTCTTTTCTTTTCTTTTCTTTGTAGGTACAAACATAACCGGCAATCGTCAATTCTTTCTGGATAACAGTCTGGGATTGTCTGATGATCTTGGTCTTCTGTTTGACAGTGGAGATGGTTGTGATTTCAAAATTAACATACAAGATGTCAGCGAAGAGGCAAAATTGACATTCTGTGTGCACAGTATGATCCTCATGATTTATCCAGAACTAATTAAAACAAATGACTCCAGAACCCTCACAGTGGATGTCAGCCAGACGTGCCATCCTCATGTCTCTGCTTTTCTCAGGTAAATTTCCTTTTTTTAATTTATTCTCTGTGAGATTCTCTTAAATGGTGTCATTGGTCACCTATTGTGTTCGTACAAAGAATGGGATAAACTAAAATGTCTAATGTGCGTTTTTTTGTAAAAGCCACACCTTGCAAAAATTAATCAATAAATAAAGTTTAGTCAAGAGAATAGAACTACTTGGGAATTCTTTGGATTAATTATTTTGGCTTGAGGGGATCTTTCACCCAAAAATTCTGTCATAATTTACTCACTATTCTAAACCTGTTTGAGTTTCTATCTACGTTTAACACATTGTATTTTAAAGAATGTACCGAATAGTTGATGGTCAAATTGACTTCTGTTAGCAGTCCAGTCAAAATAATTTCCTAAGCAGATCCAGCTATCAGAGAAAGGGGTGGATGTGGGAACATATGTGACCCTGGACCACAAAACCAATCTTTAGTCGCTGGGGTACAGTATATTTGTAGCAATAACCAAAAATACATAGTATGGGTCAAAATTATTGATTTTTCTTTTATGCCAAAAATCATTAGGAAATGAAGTAAAGATCATGTTCCATGAATATTTTTTTTGTAAAATTCGTACTATAAATATATCAAAGTGTAATTTTTGATTAGTAATATGCATTGTTAAGAACTTAATTTGGACAACTTTAAAGGTGATTTTCTCAGTATTTTGATTTTTTTGCATCCTCAGATTCCAGATTTTCAAATAGATGATTTTCTTAACAAACCATATATCAATAGATATCTTATTTATTGAGCTTTCATATGATGTATATATCACAGTTTTGTAAAATTAAACCTTATGACTGGTTTTGTGGTCCAGGGTCACATATGTCTGTGCGACAGATGAAGGAGCATGTGTATGAAAGGCATTATATAGTTTATGAGTAGTTAAAGTGATGGATCAACTGAGTGTTAGATGATATTGGTTAGTGACCAGTGGTTTGCCCGAAATATGCTTGAATTCCATTCGATCACTCAACCTCTATTTCTTGATGCTGGTTGGCAAGCTGATGTAGCTGAATGGAAGCTTCCGTTACCAAAGGAACAGCTATAATAAGTTTAGCGTTGTGAAACTTGCACTTAATGCTCTAAGCAGTTTGTCACGCATCTCTTAGCAATGAGGTGCACAAGTGCTTAGTGAGAGTGCAGATAGTTTTTTTCAACCACAAATGACAACATTTCCTGAAAACTTAATATTCACACAGTACACAGGCATTAACAATATTTGTTTTTGTCTTTCAGGTATTTGTACACACGTCAGATTGATGTTTCCACCACATCAGCTCAATGTCTGCATCAGCTGGCATTTATCTTTGGAGTGAAGAATCTTATGGGAGATGTCGGCAGGGCCTTCACTTTACTCCTTCCTGAAGACAACACCTTCCGTACACAGGTATCCATGTATGAGTATGGTGTCCGCACAGGTGACCTTGTTCTGCAGGAGAACGTCCTTCAGTATCTTTCCTGGAACTGTGAGTTCCTCATGAGCTCTCCAGTGTGGAGCACCATCTCTTTTCCCATGATGGACGCTCTAGTGCGACGCTCAGACCTGATTGTGAAGGATGAAGCTTTTCTTCTTGAAGCTCTGGAGAAATGGATTCAAGACAAAGGTGATAAGATTAGTTCAGATCAACAGGCCAGTCTCCTGAATCATATCCGCTTCCTCTTGATCCCAGTGGATAAACTGTATGATATGCAGTTTTCCTCAAGCGTTCTCCATCAGAATCATGACAAACTGTACCTAACTGGTCTGCTCAAAGGTTTTCAGTTCAATGCTCTGCCCTTCTCTAAGATTAGGGATCAAATGGATAATGTGAGTAGTGAGTATCTACCCAGAATCTACACTGGAGATGAGTGGAGTCTATCCATCAATGACACAACCGTCAATAACCAATACAATCCCTACTACTATGGTCAAAATAATAGAATCCAATCCTTCTACACTCCAGCACACCCTAGTGTTCTTTACAGAGAACAAAAGGTCCAGTGGCAAGCCCAGGTGTTTCTTTATGCTCATGAATGCTCTAACTATGGTGTTTCATGTACATCTTTTCCTGTTGCAAGACTTTACGGATATGGCAATCAGAACATGTACGGTAGCACCATTCGCTACAGCAACAGGTTGATTCTCAGTTGTAAGAATGAAAACAATGTCTTTCATGTCCAAGATTTCAAAAACGACATTGCTGTGGTTCCAAATAACAGCACTATGGGTCTGCCCAACCCTTGTCCTGATGACTACAGTTTTCGTTTTGTAGTGCGTCCAGAGTATGTCTGAATGCATGTTAATGTCATGTAAGTTTAGGTCTGTTTTTTAGTTTAATCAAATTAAACTTATGAATAATCTTCATTTATAATGTTCAATGTCAGTTAAAGATTAATATAATAATCAGTGGTTTAATCATTTAGATTATTTCATGTAATGATTAGATTGTAGGACATTAACAATTTTGACTGTTTAAACATGCACTTAAAATGCTACAAATAAAAGAAAACAAACAAACAAAACCATTTTCATAATTTCTCTAGCATTTTTTTTCTTGCTATAGAGTTGGTAAGTTGGTAAGAAATAATAGGCTGGTAAAACTGTAAATCTGATTAAGCTCAAGCTGCATTAACCAAAACGAAGTAGATACTAAATTATTTTTTTCCTACTGGTCTAAGAATTCCTGACCCCATTGTAATTTGTTGTGATGTTTACATTTAGATGTATCTAAAAATTCTTTGTTTTGATGAAACATCTCATGCATAATACATTTCAGAATACAGTAGCTTTTGGATAGAGTCAAATAGTCCATGGTCAACTCAGTAAAGGAAATTCCCGTAAACATGTTCCCTCTGATCATAAAAACACCTATACAAGTCTTTTAAACATGTCTGAAAAAAAGTCTGAACTAGTTCGGTCTAGTTTTACAAATGAGCAGCATCTCCTGTATTTTACCAGTGTCTAAGCAAGCTGATTTCCTGTAACAGGCCACATATTTAAAAAGTAATTAAATGTTGGCATGAAGCATGAAGATGTAGATAACTTCTCAATGCACCATTACGCATTTCAGAGGAAAATGAACACATGTTTAGATTAGCTTTTGTTGAGAGTTTAAAAAACAAAAGTGTTACATTGTAATGACTAATGTTGTTTTGATGAGGTTGGTCTGAGAAACAGTAACAAGTTCTTGTGTTAGAACTTGTTTTGTGTCTCGCCAGGCTCTTGAAATACTGTTAGATGTCTCACATCAATGACATGATAAAACCACACTCACATCAGTTGCACAATTCTGTTCTTTCCTTGTTGAGGGCACTATTGGTGTTCTTCATTTTGAAAATGAACCTGTTGACAGCTGTACTTTAAGCTCAGCTTACACAGGTTTTACACACACACACAAAACATGTTAATTAAAACATTAATACCTGGAAATGATTTGCCAAACCTTCATAATTTATTTTGCTAACTTAAAAAAACTTTTGTATACAGTTTTTATTATTTCTTGTCCGAAGATTGTATATTGTAAAATATATATCTGGGGCAAAAATAACATTTCTCAAATGACGCCATCCAAAATATAGGATAGATAGATCTACAAACAAGTCCAGATTTACTTACAGGTTCTGGTGTTAGGCTGAAATGACAAAAAGCTGTA
>NW_027394660.1:0-14603 GCF_049309525.1 Garra rufa | reverse complement strand
GAATCTATTTTTTATTTTTATTTATTTGCCATGGCAACAGCATTTGATGCATCAGCGACGCCTTTACAGACTCTCATCGGTTTTTTTTTTTTTTTTTCATTATTCTGATGAAGTTTGAAGAAAATCGAGTACAAATATATTGTTCGATGTTTGTTCGTGTTTGTTAGTTCATTAACCATTGTTAACAAAAGAGACCCTATTTTAAATAGTTACCATGTTTTATGGTCTACAATCATTTTTAAATTTTATTTTAATAATCTATAAGAATCTGTGAAATAATTATAAACAAATACATTAAAAATAAATACATATTTACTTAGTTGATTTTTTTGGTCTTTTTGTATTTGTTTCTCATTCTAATTAAGTGAACTGAGCAGTATAGTGTCATACTTATAAGATTTTTTGTTCTATCAGTGAGAGTGTATATATGTATTTAAATCATATAACTTTTCCTTAAAAGATAAAAAAAAAAGATTTTAATGCTCTTTAAGCACCTATACAAAATAATTATGTATAAGTACACTGACAATACAGTACAAATCAACTGATTCTATGGATTATTGTCATTCTTATACACTGACAATGAGCTAAATAGCATTAGAGGTCAAACGATTCCTTATGTTATGAGGACCTCTAGTGTTCATCCCTGGTATTAGAGCTTTAATCTGACAAATTTATATAACACTTTTAATGTTTTTGGGGCCTCTGAGCATGATAACATTTTGAAACTACACGTATTTCCTAAGAATTTCTTGTTCTTTATATGTAAAAAGTTTTGATGAGTTAGAATAATGCAATTCAAATATATATGAAAAATCTCTTCATCTGTTTTATTGTTACTTTCATAAATCACCACATCAACACCGTTCAAGATATCCCAAAGCCGTTCACAATATAGGGAACATTTTCCCAATATTCTGAGGATGACGATAAGAACAAGTAATTCATGATGATAACAAAATGTTATTATTGCTTGCTTTACGTCCACCACTTCTGCTTAAATGTCATCGTTACCTATCTGTTCAATTTGTGTGTGGATATTGCTTTGCAGGTGACACCTGTTATAAGACATCACTTTTAAGCGCTACATAACTAAGAATCAATTAGGAAAACGGTGCCCAGTTGGCACATGCATTCACATTAACCCTCAGCCAGTTTGGATTTAAAGTTTGAATTGAAAGGGTAAAATTTTAAAATCAACACACAGACACATACACACTAAATATACAATTTTACCATCCAGTTTCATTTGTTAACATTAACTATATTAGTTAACATGAACAATAATTAAATAGCATTTATTAATGTTAATTAATATTAACCTAAAAAAGTACTCATATATTGTTTAAAGGTAAATTAGTATCTTTTATCATAGTGTATGTACTGTGAATTAACATGAACATGAACACAGTTCATGTGGGTGTACAGCAATACACAATAAAGTGCTCAATAAACCCTTCATTCTTTAAAAATATCTTTAAAAATCAAGTTGGGTATTGTAATGGGGCGATATATATATATATATATATATATATATATATATATATAACTCATCTTAAAATGGTACAATTTTCAGATGTTTTGAACAGATAACAGCAAAGTTTGTTTTGTTGTCAAAGTTTGTCTTGAAATTGTTAGTGTTTTTTTTATTCAATCTAAAATTTAAATTATGAAAATAAATGTCTGTCAATGAAGATAAATCGCTCATGCTAAAAAGTTGTATTTTTCTTAATCTTTTGCTATGTGACTGAATAGGACAAGTTCATGGTATAGTTCAGTAAAAAATAAATAAACAACTGCAATATACAAAGAATGAAAGAGTTTGTGACCCTTTATATTTTCTTAAAGATCAGACTCTCAAAGTTCAGACATATTTATCTAGATTAAACTACAGCAATGTGTAATGTGCAATGAGCATCTTCCTCAAAGATGGTCTGAAGCAAAACAGCATGTTCCACTGGTCTCTCTCCCTTTCACCCCTCCCCCCTTCAGTCACTCTTAGTGTCAACACAGACAGTCAGCCCAGTGACAGCAGGTTACTGAGTTCTTATTTTAATTTTCTTTAATTCATAGAAGCGTGATTAGCTATGATATTACCAGCACTTGCTCATGATGATTAGATCTTTGTGTGAAAAAAGTTGTAAAGAGTTTGGATGCTGCACTTTAAAGATATAAAAAATTAGGGTTATGTTTTTTACTACATCTTTAAAAAATCACCACGTCAACACCGTTCAAGATATCCCAAATCCGCTCGCAATTTAACATCTTCAGAATCTTCTCTTCATGTTAAAAAAGTTTGGTGTGAAAAGCTTTTTTTTCTTAGAAGGAGTGTGAATTTGTTTACAGCCTGATTTTTCAAAAAATCCACATTCAAATCAAAATAGCCGGCTTCCTGTTGGTCTTAGCTAATGAGTTTAATTTAGAAAGTTGTCCAGATTGATGAGAACAATATATGTACAGAGTTTGGTGACTGTAGGAAAAACTAACCCCCCAACTTTTGTCAAAAGATGGCGCTATAGAGAACCTGCTCCACGCCCATTTATGACCTTTTGCCAGTGTCTAACTATCATTAATATTGATGTGTGTGTTGAGTTTCATGAAATTCTAAGCATGTTATCTGCCTCGAAAAGACAGGAATCTAATTTTAAAGTTTGAGACGTTGCCATGGCAACAGCATTTGATTTATCATCGACCCCTTTACATATTCTTATCGGCCATGTTTTGACATGATTTTGATGAAGTTTAAAGAAAATCAAGTAAAATTAAGAGGCTGATTTCAAAGCATTTTGAAAATGACACGCTTCCTGCTGCCAGTTGGTGGCGCTATAACTATGACTCATAATAGTCACATTTATGGAATCGGCATCATACAACGAACAAACTGGTGAAGTTTCATCAGAATCAGGCAATGTGTACAACAGTTATTAGACACTTCCTGTTTCTCATTTCTCGCCTTAACTTTGTCGCCTTGCCACGGCCAAACCGTTCGAGATATCAAAAATCCCCTCGCAATTTAGCGTCCCCAATGTCTTGAGATCATGCTGACCGAGTTTGGTGACAATCCTATGGAAACCCTGGGAGGAGTACGTTAAATTCCAGAGCATGTGCTTTTTAAACAGCCCTAAATATCTCACTTCCTGTTGCGTGGAGCCTATGACATAGAGTACAAAAGTTGTTCAGCTCGATGAGTTCTATATGTGTACCGAGTTTCATATCAATACGTGTAAGTATGTGTGCGCAGTACATCAAGTTTTCAAACTGTGTTCCAGGGGGCGCTGTAGAGGCCCTGAACCACGCCCGGGTCCCAGCCTCTGTGGCGTCCGGACGACGGCAGATTCCAACGTGTGTGCAAATTTTCAAGAGTTTTTGAGTATGTTAAGGCCCCCAAAAGTGCCCAAACGGTTGAAAAAAAAAAAAAAAAAAAAAAAAAAAATAAGAACCCTTAGAAGAACAATAGGGCCTTCGCCCTTTTGGGCTCGGGCCCTAAAAAAAAATCAAATAACTGGGTTGCAGACATCATAACCCATCTGCACCCCACTCCTGTCACAAGAATTTTTTTGGAGAAGATGCAAAGGGCTTACAAATTTATTTTGACTAAGGGTAAGAGCAAGATTTTTGTTCAAAAATAACAATTATTATTTAAAATATATGTACAATGACATCCCCATAGCAGAGCATCCGGAGAGCCTCACCGTGGAGCAGCCAGACAGTCTTACAAAGGAGTCCGAGACTGTATTTATACTCGACCTGGTTCCACTCTCTTTCCCACACTGTCCAACTTCTCTCTCCTTCCTCCTCAACTGTTCAATCAATCAATCAAATTTTATTTATATAGCGCCTTACAACAGCCAGAAAGGTGCCCAGGGCGCTTTCCAGAATAAGATCAAGAATCACAACAGACAACAATAAATACAAGCACAAAAAGGAACATAAAGCAGCAATCGAGTCAGTGGCTACGTGTCGAAAGCTTGACTGTAAAATGTGTCTTCAATTGTGATTTAAAAACACACAACTCAGTGTTACTGCGAAGCTGTGCCGGAAGTGCGTTCCACAGCTTAGGGCCCTGGACGGCAAATGATCGGCCTCCAAACTTTTTATAGTTGAACTTGGGCGTAACTAGTGCGATGTGTTCAGAGGAGCGCAGAGTTCTTGCTGGTTGGTAGACCTTAACCAACTCCGCGAGGTAGGCAGGGGCCAGACCATTGATGGCCTTGAACACAAACATCAAGATCTTAAACTCCACCCTGAACCGCACTGGAAGCCAGTGGAGAGAGTGAAGGACAGGGGTGATGTGAGAGCGTTTGGAGGTGTTGGAGAGGAGACGTGCTGCAGCGTTTTGCACCAATTGAAGCCGATTAAGAAGTGATTGATTAAGTCCAGTGTAGAGGGCATTACAGTAGTCAATCCGCGAGCTGATAAAGGCATGGACAGCCTTTTCAAGGTCAGCTCGGGACAAGAATGGTTTGACCTTACTGAGGAGCCTTAGCTGGTAAAAACTTGCCTTCACGACTGCATTTATTTGTTTACCAAAAATCAAACCACTGTCAAAAATAACACCCAGGTTGCGCACTGTCTGAGCAAACTGAGGTGTAAGAGGACCAAAAGTGAGGGAACTGTTGGGTGAGTCCGGGGTGAACAGGATATACTCAGTCTTTCCATCATTCAAGTGAAGGAAATTCTGGGAAAGCCATTCTCTGATGTTGTGGATGCAATTATGGAGAGGGTCCAGTGCAGAACGGTTATTCAGAACCACAGGAAGGAAAAATAAATCCAGATTATGAGAGGAGATCGCATCATTGAGGACAAATGTTTTGTTATTAAGCGATCTGGTGTTACAAAGTGCCATACGGAACGTAATCAAGTTAACAGGCGGCGATGTCACGCGAGGAATTGGACGGAGATTTCCTTGGATGCAGCACCGGGTAGATGTTTTTCCACGGCGGGGACACGGAGATGAAACACCGGTGTCGGGGCTAACCAGCCGAAGCCACCGGTAACATTCCCGCGATCTTCTTGCGCTGCCAAGCTCCGGTCGATCTCCACACCTCAGCGGCGGAGAATCCAGGTGAGTCCTCAGCCTGACATGTAACCCACCTCTCCGACCGCGTCTTCTGCGGCGTTTTCTGCCTGGTAGCCGGCAGACAGGGTGTCTCAGAAATGGAGGAACTGATGTCAACAGTGGCGGTGGTAGTTTGAAGGACTGGGCGTTTAGTAGCCCAATTGTTGCAGAACACAATTCCAACAGCGTAGTCCGATCATAAACTATAGCCGGTGAAACTATAGCCGGTGAAACGACAGCTAAGACAAACGATAGAAAACCGAGTAGCAAGAGGCAAGCCAAACACAGCGGCGCCATCTTCTCTCTGTTGTCTCTGTACTGTTGTTCTTCCTTCATACTCTTCTCCTCCTCCACTGCCATGCTCTAAGTCTTTGCGACACAGGAAGAAAAGGACGACACCAGCCCCTTCTGCCACCTCTGTCTCTTCTCTATGTCTTATGACCACTGATCTCTCCCTTCCACAGTCTTGTCCACCTCCTGCTGTTTCTTCCATATCCCAGTCCTTGGGTCAGGAGGGGCCATATGTAAAGAAGAGAAGAAAAGGTAAGTTTTGTTTTTCAGTGGTAAACCTTAATTCACACTATTAAAGTTGACTTCAGGTAAATTAGATTTATTTGGTTGGTTGTTTTTGTTTTTGGTTGGTTAAGTTGTTTAACTGTGTTTAAGTGGCCAGTGTCCAAGGGCTGTGGTTAATGTCAATCACTATTTTGAAGGGGTCATCGGATGCAAAACCAACTTTTTCATGTTGTTTGAACATTAATGTGTGTTGGTAGTTTGTGAACACAACCAGCTTACAATGATGAAAATCCACCCAGTGGTATGTGTTTAATTTTTAAAAGTAATATCCGACTCCTATCATATGCGTCTATGTTCATACAAATTGTTCCTGATACAGCTTCACCCACAGCAAATGTAAGTATTATTTGCATTTAGAAGGACCTTGCAGTAAAATGAGTTGACATTTTGCAGAGCTGATTTTGACAAGGTAAAAGGGTGTTTTTTTTACACTACTATTGAGAATTTTTAATCAAAGTATATTAGAGACTTTTCATTAAGACCCTAAAGAAGAATCATATGAACTTGTGAAAATTGGGCTTGCGATGACCCCCTTAAGCTAGGATGGCTTTTGGAAACCCAGCACAGTATATTTTACTTGCACTCAAAAAAATGGTTTTGTGCCATTGTTGGTTTTATTTAAATATTTTATTTTAAAACAACATATATATATATTTTGTTGTCCGCCAAAACACTATTGCATTGTGCTTAAATAACTTAAGCTGTTTAATTATCCACTTTACTTAATTATGAATTGTTAAAGTAACGCAAAGGGTTTAATTTCACCATTCAAAAACGGGATGTGACAATTTCTAAAGTATTTGATGAAGACACGTCGTCATGATTGATCATTATTACAGACACCTGATGTTAATAAGCAGAATCACCAAAAGAGGGAAAAAAAATTTAAGCAACCATTATAGTGGTCAATGTTTGCATTAGTTGGGCTCTTGACCCTTAAATCTTCAATGTTAGATTTTGTTTGGCTGCTTTTACTGAGTTATAACAGCTAGACAAGCCAAGAACAAAAGTCATCAAGTAGCATTGACTGTACTTAAAATAGCTATCATCATATAGTGACTTAAGTACTTGACTTAGGTTTTCCTTACAGATTTCAAGAGAACTGTGAACAAAAGATCTGTCAGTTTTGGCTTTATGAGACAGATGAAGAAAGAAAAAAAAAGCTTTTTTGCTTTTAGACACACAGACATGAAGAATCAGTGTGAGAATCACAACAACGGTGACCACCAAAAAACCAAGTTGTAGCCAATCAGAACTCATCCATGACTCCCATCATGCATTGCGACATGAATAAATTATGAGCTCTTTGGCCTATTTTTTAGTAAACCAAAACAAGCTGACTAAACTTAATGGTTTTAAGTTAAAGGACATTGATTACATTGATTTGGTTGGACATTACTATTTCACATTGATTTTCCTAATTCAATTGTGTTGTCTTAACAGAATAATTTTGAAAAGATTGAAAAAAATCCTTATATGTTAATAATAAACAATTTGGTTGTTTGGAACCACTGTCCATAATTGAATTGAGTTAGTTTAAAGAATCATTTTTTTGAGTGTGATTGACATTAAGCAGGGACAAAGTGGGACCACAGTTCACCTCACAAGTAAAATGATAACTATTAACTGGAGATTCAACTACAAAGCTTGACATTCGTTGCTTAATAAACTTGTCTTTTAATCATTCAGGTTGCCGGAAATGTAGTAGGCAGAAGATCTTCCTATTCGATAAAATAACTGGGGAAAGAATGAATGAGGTAAAATGTCTTTTATTAAGCTGCATGTTTGTCTCAGTGACTCTGGCCTTTAAAGATAACAATTCAGTGATTGCGTAAACAGCTAAAATAATTATTACTTTGTGTGTGTGTGTGTGTAGGGAAAAGCAGAATTGAAAGTCCACTGGTTGTCTTGTGCTGTGTGGTAAGTTGTGTTTTATTAACTATTTAATTTCATTGCAATGCTATGTAGTCTATTCCATGACCAATATGATGTTAGCAATGCTCAAATGGTCTCTTGAAAGAAGTGTTCTGCTTACTTGTTTACCCTAGTGAAAAAAAAAATATGCTAAGTATACTTGCAGCCATACTAATTGTCAGTATACCTTTAGTGTATTAATGATTAGTTAATTTGAAGTGTGCTATTTTTGACATACTAATTTTGTGCTAAATATATTTTAATTGTAATTAAGTTGTAGTAAAGCATAACTTTAAGTGTATTTAGTGTACTTTTATGTGCTAAATTGAGACAACTTTAAGTATAATTAGTACACTTTAAGTATATGCCTGTGTAAGATAATTGCATGCTTGATTAGTGATATTAAAGTGTGTTTTTTTTGTATTATATTAAGTATATTATGAATTAATTATGAGTGTCTTCAAAACACACAAGCATAGACCATAAATATATTATTTTTAAGGAAATATACTAAATTACAATTATTATTATTGACTTAATTATTATTATTAATAATTATTATTATTGTAAAAATAGGTAAAAGCATTGTAGTAATATACTTTTTTATATTTAAAATTAGTACACTTTTGCTAGTATATTTGCAATGTACTGTTGCAACAAGAAATTAGGGCTGCACGATTAATCGTTTTTAAACCGAAATCGCGATTTGAAAGGGTGCGATTTTCAAATCGCAAGAGCTGCGATTATTTCGATTTATTATCAAATGTGGTAACAAGCATATAAGTCGTTTTTGACAGCTGTCACTTCAAGTGCATATTACGTCTTCATGCTTATATTACGTTTGATGCAGAGTTTAACCAATAGGGGGCATTTTAACACTGCATGTAGAGACATGCACGGGACGTATTTTTCAGTCCCGCCTCCGCAGAAATATGTTGATCTCGGTCCGTTCCTACCTCGACATTCATGTTTTGTCCCGCTCCTGCCCGCATAAAAGTAACCTATATAGTTTTTTTTCAGTACATCAATTGAATTTACATGAAACAGTTTTGTAACATCTCGTAAGTTTCACAAAACCCCAGCATAAACGTCCCCGATAAAATATTTGTTATATAGGCTAAGCATCAACATTCACAAACCACTGTTATTCTTAACAGAATTAAGAGCAAGCATGAGCTACTGTGTGTATCCAGAGCAGAATGCAAGCAGACAAAGCTAAAGTTGACATCTCACTTCATTTGCGATCTCATAAAGCTCTAACACAATGAATATTATGCACGATGAATCTTTCACAATGTCTACACTTCGTGTATTTTAATTCGCGAGCACGCAATATTCAGCACTGTGCAAAAATGTTTGAGCAGTGAGTGGATTCTAATTTAAACACCTGACTGCCTATCCTTGTGCTTACTGATAATAGCTGTAAGTTGTATACTAGTTGTTCTTGCTGCTTTTGTGCAATAGATGAATAACAATATTTTGCTTTTTAGATATTTCTATTTTGCGGGGATCCCGCGAATCATTTTATTTTCCCGCGTCCCGAACAGCCGCACTCGTCCATCAAGTTTTGTCCCGCGCCGCAGTCGGTTGCGTCGGGTCCCGCTATACTCCCGTAGGAGTGCAGGTCTCTACTGCATGTACTGAGCAAATAACGTTAACGCCATTTGGAAAAGATAAGCGGGAGCAGCGGCTCAACTTCCCAACAAAGTGTCTCTTAATGTAGGTTATCATCAGTGTTTTACTGATGTAAAATTGTTTACAGTGTGTTTGGATTCCTAAAAGTTTAAGATTTTAATAATATTTTATTATATAATTTTAATTGTTCATTTTATTTTATTTAAGATACTGTAGTTATTTTCTTAATTTGTCATGATAACTGACAACTGACAACGCAAATCGCAATTTTGATCAGAAAAATCGCAATTAGATTTTTTCTCCAAATCGTGCAGCCCTACAAGAAATACAATACAAATACACAAAAATGTACTTTTTTTCACAAGGGTATGGGTGATTTCGGGGCTTTAATTCTGCGTAAACTAAAAAATTAATAAAGTAAAACCCTCAGACATGGACGAGCTCTTCTTAACGCCATCTCTCCTTTATTTTATTTTCCCCCCAACTCCCCGTCAAAATAAAAGTCCTCACAACAATATTCAACAACACAGAATGGATACTATTGAATTAACCTTGAATGTTCAAATATAACATCAGCATTTATTTTCCAACATAAATTCTGTAATTAGATATCTCTGTTAAACTCAATTTAATTATTACAGCAGCATGGAAGTTCATTTTATTGATGTCTCTGGCAAGAGAAAGCTCCCTAGTCATGTAATTGATCCTGGCAGGAAGTCATCCTCTGAAGTAGTCTGTAAAAAACTGATACAAGGTTTTGCTAGGACATGGGCGATGGTCAGTTGTCTGGACTAAAAACTAAAGTGTGACTAAATATCAAGTTCTACCAGAGAGACTCTGAGGCGATAGAAATTTGAACATTTATTTGAATGAATGAATAAGACAGAAGGGTTAATGGTTTCTTTTGGCGTGGGCTCCATCCTTAATCCGTGACTGAGGTAGACTGCATTTCCTGCCTGAAGATGAAGGCAGGGGAGAGCCTTCCCCCACGTGGTATGGATGGTAGCCAACCTGGTGGTGGTGGGGAGGATGGAGGGGAACTTCGGGTACGACACCTAGGGGCAGCAGGATAGAAGAGTAAGTTTTGGTCTTTTATTCAAGGCGTCGAGCTGCTATTGGTTGTCGAGATAATCATGAATTAGAGTCATCCTGGTAGAACTTTACGCTAAAGCTTTCATTTCTACCAGAGAGACTCTGAGGCGATAGAAATTTGAACATTTATTTGAATGAATGAATAAGACAGAAGGGTTAATGGTTTCTTTTGGCGTGGGCTCCATCCTTAATCCGTGACTGAGGTAGACTGCATTTCCTGCCTGAAGATGAAGGCAGGGGAGAGCCTTCCCCCAAAGAAAGGAGCCCGAAGTACGAGTGATAATGGAAGAGTTAAGATTGCGTGAAAGTAAAATGGGCACGATTGACTTTGCTAACTGAAGCCACGATAGGCTCTCACGGTTAAGCCACGACTGGCCGATCGAGCAAGTTCCGAACTTTTGAGCCACGACTGGCCGTTTAGCCTCGATTGGCTTGATGTGAGGGACCACGTTAGGTCTTGGGAAAATAGCGAGCCACGATAGGCAATGAGTGTAAGCCGGGACGGGCGTCGAGCCTCGGTATTGAGGGCTTATCGTGGATAAAAATAATCCAAAGGCATATTGTAGAGTGTGTTATTGATAATAAGAGCTAATAATTAAGACGATGGTAAAAGCCACGCCTGACCTTCGGTTAATGCCACGACTGGCCGTTTAAGCCGCGCAGGCTTGAGTTAGGACCATGCTAGGTCGAATAAATTAGTAAAGATAAACATAAAGGAGCGGACGGCTTCGAGCCGTTATTATCACTGGTGTTATATTGAAGGCTTATCGTGCATAATATAATGACATATAGTAAGAGTGAGTAAAAAGAGCTAATAATAAAAGCCACGACTGACTTTCGGTGAATAACGAAGCCACGACTGGCTTTCGGTGATTAGCGCCCAAAATTGATGCCACGATTGGCCGTTTAAGCCGCACAGGCTTAAGGAAGGACAGCGCTAGGTCAGATAAATTAGTGAAGATAAACATAAAGAAGCGGACGGCTTCGAGCCGTTATTGCCGCTGACGTTAGGTTGCTGATTATAGTCTAGACTTAGTCTATAAAATTACGAAGGTTAAATAATAAAGAAATTGCAAAGACGTCTTATTAGTTGTAGCTATAACAGCGACGATAAGTAAAAGCATGCTTGACTTTTGGTACCTTTAACCACAATAAATAACACGAAAGAAATCGACGTAAAACCACCACCAGTAGCTAGCGAATTCAACGTACCTTTATGATGTGAGAGACTGCTGAGCATCTAGGACCTTATGAAAATCAGATCTGATATATGTTTCGTATGCCGAAGAAGACCATCTTCCGAGCTGTTTGATGGTAGGCTCTGGGACCCCTCGTTCGGCTGCGGTAGTGGCAGCGCCGATGCGGAAGGAGTGGCTAGTATAGAGAGCGGGTGAAAGACCGGCGGCGGTCAAGGTGGTTGACAGATGAATTCTAAACCACCGTTTTGTCATGGGAAACCCACTTAAGAGAATGAAAAGAGGTGAGATACCAGAAGTGCGCGGCCGTAATTTGAGAAACTTGAGCATAGAAGCGAAAGGGCATAGAGAGTTATTTATTTTAGAAATTGAAATTGTGACACCGGACCCGTGGGAATCTGATTTTGAGTGTTTAAGCAACAGTGAAAAGTAATTAGGTGAAAAATGTAAATCTTGAAACGATAAATCTTTTGTTGAATCGAAACGATTACTATCGGAAGTAAATTCACCAATGCGCAAGAAACCAAAGAATGCTGTTAAAAACGTAGCTTCGAGCAGAGCGTTGGAATAGTTGTCGAACAAGCCGTTACGAAGTTTTGAGACTAGGGTCTGAAGTATGCGGAGTGTGATAGGCTGACGTTTATCTCTAACTTTGAACGCGGATTTTGACATACCCTTGAGAAGTAATCGAATGGAGGGGGACGAAAATAAGCTGGGGCAATTGGGGTTATTGTATCTTGCGTGGAATTGAACGCCAGCCAGAATTTTACGTATAGTTGAAATATTAAGTCGGCGTGATTCAAAACAGTATGTGAGAAAAGCGCAAACGGTCGAAATTAAAATGGGAAAAAACGGAATTTGATAGGTTAAGCAGAACATGGTGAACCAGGACCAAGCCGAGTGGTATGCTTTGAGAGTGGACGGTGCTACGCCTTTGGCGATGTACGATTTGGCAGAATTTAAAAGGTTGTTAAAATCCGGAGGCCTGTTTAATTCAGGAGAATTTGATGCAGCGTGGGGCACGGCGTTGGATCCTTGTTGGCCGCTGGGCAGAGACGTCGGAATACCTGCAAACGAGAGCGAGAGAGAGCGTCAGCTAAAACATTAAAGTGACCTGGAATGTGTTCAGCTTTGATAATAAAATTGTGGGTCACGGATTGCCAAATTATACGTCTTAAAATAGACATGATAGCCGGGCAATGCGAACGACCTTTGTTGATGATGTGGACGGTGGCTTCGTTGTCGCAAAACAGGGTAATTCGTTTCCGTGACCAGGCTGAGCCCCAAAGAACGCTAGCAACCGCGATAGGGTAGATTTCATAGAGAGCGGACGAGGTGGAATTTTGAATGAAATCGACGAAATCGTAAGGCCACTTTTCTGCAAACCACTGCCCTTGGAAGAATCCCCCAAAACCAATAGACGGGGCTGCGTCGGTATATAGATCTAGAGCGTTTGATGATTCAGAAACGTCGTTATAGAAGAAGGAAATGCCATTCCAGTTGTTAAGGAGATGAGACCAAAACCTAAGGTCTGAAAAACAACCGTCATCGAGAAGAAGCGAGTCACTTAAATTTTCAACTGAATGAGCCAAAGACAGCAGGCGAGATATAAAGGACCGACCTTGTGGAATGATTCGCATTGCAAAGTTGAGATGGCCGAGAAGAGAAAGCATGTCACGTTTGGATGTTAAGCGAGACGTGAGGAACGATTCCATAACGGACCTGATTCGGACGAGTTTTTCGTGTGGAAGAGAAGCTTGCATCTTAACAGTGTCCAGAATTATGCCGAGAAATTCGAGGCGTGTAACGGGACCGATTGTTTTTTCCTCTGACAGAGGGACGCCTAAGTCGCAAAAGACTTGTCTAAGAGTATCGAGCACGAAGCTTTCAGAAGAAGGAAAGTCGATTAACAGAAAATCGTCGAGCAAATGTAACACGAAAGGCAGCTTACAGATATTCAACAAGATCCAACACAGTGCTTCAGAAAGACGATTAAAAATCTGGGGGCTGCTCCTGCAGCCGAAAGTGAGTCTAACAGCGAAATAGAATTTTGATTCCCACTTAACTCCGAAGAGAGGCCAATCTGCCGGGTGAATAGGCATTATTTTAAAAGCGTCGGTGATGTCCGCTTTGGCCAGCCATGCGCCGTGACCGGCTAACTTGATTAGCTGAATTGCGTCGTCGACCGAGGCATAATACAGCGAAAACGGTTCGGATGGAATGCATTCGTTGACGCTAGCATAAACAGTGGAGTGAGGCGAGGACATGTCGAAGATTAGGCGTTTTTTCCCGGAGTATTTACGAGTAGCCAAGCCGATGGAGTTAACGCGAAACGGAGAGAAAGGAGGAGAACTGAAAGGGCCGATGATATAGCCTTTATTTAATTCTTTATCGATCAGACCTGAAACTACGTCAGGCTCGACCAGGGCAGACTGCAAATTTTTTGCAACATATGAGGTGACAAGAGGAGAAAGAACGCCGACCCGAAACCCTTGAGAGAGCCCTGTAATTAAGTTATCAACAAAAGGAGAATCGGGGTGCGAGGAAAGGTAGCCAGAAAGGTTTGCGATATTAAGGGGAGTTGAGGGGTGACCGCTCAGAATTTTTTCTGAGGTGCTTTCCCTCTTGTGGCTGGTCTGTAACGTCGAGGGCAGACGGATTTCGGGTGGGGGTCCTTGCAGAAGCTGCAGATGTGAGAAAATTTACATTTAGAATATGAACAAACAGATTCATTAAAGTTATTGCACAGAGGTATGCCATTGAATTCGATGATAGGACGGCCTTTTACGTCGATCGCGGGGTTTGCAGGATCAGCACCATGGAGAGCGGCCGGAGCACGGCAAGCGTGTACTTTAGGGCAGAGAGAAGCGGAGTGACCATGGGAGCTGCAGACGGCGCAGGTCAGAATTTTTTGGCCTCCGAAATGGCGAATAAGCAAGTCAGAGTCAGTAATGGACCAGTCCAGTCTTGAATTGTAAAGGGTGACGAAAGAAGCAGCTTTTGCTGAGAAAGACTTGTGATACTCGTAGAACAGGGTTCCGCCATATCTTAGGTTAAAATCTGCCATCATCGCTAGATAAAGGTCTAATTCCTCTCTGCGATCGGGGAAAACTTGACAGAGAATATCTCTG
>NW_027394659.1:0-14612 GCF_049309525.1 Garra rufa | reverse complement strand
AGAAAAATACAGTTTTTGAATCCAGTCAGTAAATACCTGTAATATTCTCATCCTCACAGTGACTACGTTTTGAAGCGAGCAGGAATATCTGGAGAAGTATCTGCTGAACTGAGATCTGCTGCTGTGAAGATGTTTATTAAAGTGGAGAGCAGTGTTGGTCATCTTACTTTAAAAAAGTAATTAGTTACAGTTACAAATTACTTCTCCCAAAAAGTAATTGAGTTAGTAACTCAGTTACCACATTGTAAAAGTAGGGAAAGGGAAAGGGGGAAAAGGGAAAGGGGGTGAAGTGAGGCCAAGTATGGTGACCCATACAAGGAATTTGTGCTCTGCATTTAACCCATCCAAGTGCACACACACAGTAGTGAACACACACACACACCGTGAACACACACCCGGAGCAGTGGGCAGCCATTGCTGCGGCGCCCGGGGAGCAGTTGGGGGATCGGTGCCTTGCTCAAGGGACTCACCTCAGCCGTGGTATTGAGGGTGGAGAGAGTGCTGTACATTCACTCCCCCCACCTACAATCCCTGCCGGACCTGAGACTCGAACCTGCAACCTTTGGGTTACAAGTCCGACTCTCTAACCATTAGGCCACGGCTGCCCCTAATTAGTAATAAGTAATTAGTTACTCAGCAAAGTAACTGTGACGTTGTTTTTTATGTTCTATAACGCTATTACTGTCAGGGTTGCTGGGTGACACAGAGCTATAGTGAAAGTCCAATAGCCAGGAGTATCCAAAGAACGTATTTATTTCCAAATGATAGACAGAGAATCCAAACAAACACCAGCAAACTAACTTTAAGACGACACAATGACACAAAAGGGCAAACGACTTATAAAGGGTAACTAATGATAGAACACAGGTGACACAGATGACTAATAATCAAAGACAGGTGATACAGATAATGACTAAACAAGGACTAAACCAACTGATCACAAACAGACGGGGGAAGACAGAGGGAGAAACCAAATGACAAACAGTGCAAGGCAAAAGACAAGAAGTGACAGGTGAATTGTGACAGTACCTCCCCCTCCCGGTAGGCGCGTCTCGCGCCGTGATGGAAACACCGGGGAGGGGGGGCGGGCGCCCTGGAGGCTGTTACGGAGCAGGACCTTGCTGAGTTGGGAAGGCCTCCAGGGCGGAACAGGAAGCCATGGCGGGTCAGGCGGCCATGGCCGGACAGGCAGTTCGAGCGGCCATGGCGGGTCAGGCGGCCACGGCCGGACAGGCAGTTCGAGCGGCCATGGCGGGTCAGGCGGCCACGGCCGGACAGGTAGTTCGGGTGGCCATGGTGGGTCAGGAGGCCACGGCCAGACAGGCAGTTCAGGTGGCCATGGTGGGTCAGGAGGCCATGGCCGGACAGGTAGTTCGGGTGGCCATGGTGGGTCAGGAGGCCACGGCCAGACAGGCAGTTCAGGTGGCCATGGTGGGTCAGGAGGCCATGGCCAGACAGGCAGTTCAGGTGGCCATGGTGGGTCAGGAGGCCATGGCCGGACTGGCAGTTTAGGTGGCCGTGGCTGAGCAGTCCCCGTGGCCCTGGCCTCGGTCCTCGGCCAGGCCACGTGGACTCGGGGTATATAGCCCCCCCCCAAAATTTTCTTTGGGAAATTCAGCAGTTCATAGGGGGGAGGCTCTGGAAGGCTGGCCGGGATCAGCTGAGACTCTGGACGGCAGGACGGGATCAGCTGAGACTCTGGACGGCAGGACGGGACCAGCTGAGGCTCTGGACGGCCGGACGGGACCAGCTGAGGCTCTGGACGGCGCTCTTGAGGAGCGGGCTCTGGACGGCGCTCTTGAGGAGCGGGCTCTGGACGGCGCTCTTGAGGAGCGGGCTCTGGACGGCGCTCTTGAGGAGCGGGCTCTGGACGGCGCTCTTGAGGAGCGGGCTCTGGAGGACGCTCTGGCGGCGCTGTCACTGGAGGGCGCTCTGGCGGCGCGGTCACTGGAGGGCGCTCTGGCGGCGCGGTCACTGGAGGGCGCTCTGGCGGCGCGGTCACTGGAGGGCGCTCTTGAAGGCTGGACTGGACCAGCGGGGTTTCAGGAAGGCTGGACAGGACCAGCGGAGGATCAGGAAGGCTGGGCGGAACCAGCGGAGGCTCAGGTAGGCTGGACAGGACCAGCGGAGGATCAGGAAGGCTGGGCGGAACCAGCGGAGGTTCAGGAGGGCTGGACAAGACCGGCCTACTGCACAATAAACAGAACACTATCCAACTCTTAAATATTCAGTACAGTAACAAAGTTAAATATTGAAAATAAATAATGTTCACACACTTTGCATTCAAGTGCAAAACTAAGACACACAACTGTAAACTTGTGTAATAAGAACACAACTGTAAACTTGTGTAATAAGATTTGAGTTGCTTGAGGCAGACGTCGATAAAGTCTTTTTTCCTGGGCATAGCGTGCATGTAACATAAACATTCTTGCCTTTAATTTTAATTAACGAGAAGTAGTGCCGGTACTTCCAGTTCGAGAACGCTACCTTTGAATTTCCCCGGCTCGTCGCCATTGTCACTCACGCTGTCTTGTGTTGGTAGTCAGAGCGTGCAGTGACTGAGACAGCGTGAGCAGGGCACCGCCCACCCAGCCAATCATCATTGCATTTGCAACGGTGTCATCATCCCCACCCCTGCTCTCTCCAGGCAGCTGATGTGTAGCCAAAGCATGACACCTCGCGCTTTATTCAACCAAATTTTAGTAACGCGACACTTTACATTCTCAGTAAAGATAACGGCGTTGCAACGATGGGAAAAGTAATTAATTAGATTACTCCGTTACTGAAAAATGAACTCCGTTACTAACGCCGTTATACTTAAACGGCGTTACTGCCAACACTGGTGGAGAGTGAGGAGAACACGAGTGAACTAGAAACCTGGAGAATAAAACAGGAACCAGAACCTTTGAACATAAAACAGGAGGAACCAGAACCTTTGAGAATAAAACAAGAGGAACCAGAACCTTTGAGAATAAAACAGGAGAAACATGGAGGTTGGTGTTTGATCTTCATTCATCTTTAATGACTGTTTGTGGTACATTATTTCAAAGTTTTATTAATACTGAGTTTCAAGCTGATTTAAATTTTGTAAATTGTAAAAGAAACAATCTTTAAAGCTGAACAGTCTGTTGAAAGTATAGATGAGGGAGCAAAACCACTTCCAGATCTAGTAAGAAACATTTAAATTCTGCACAGAATTTTTGGTAACATTTTCTATGAAGCCCCTATTTATAATACATTATAAAGTATTTCTAAGGCATTGTAATGAATGCATCATAAAAAAAAAAAATCTTATAATATGTTCTCAAAACATGCCCGGATGAGTTTGCGCAAGTGCACAGAGATTGTGGGTTTAGCGGCTATTCAAAATGGTAATTACTTGCGCGTATCCTGATTGTTTAAACTGATTTAAAGCTAAAAGATTAAGTTTGCTTGCGCAAACTCATCCGGGACTTTTCACTGATTTCCCCTTACGGCGTTTGCGTATTCTACGCCAGAGCGCGTGCACATGTGACGTGACTGATGCCAAACTCGTGCTCAGGACAGATGGACGTGGCTGTGTATCAAAGGTAAAAAATGATATAAATACTGTTCAGTTTCTCACAAAAACCGATCGTTTTGTGTCTTAAGACATCAATGTATCATCACAAGCCGCAGAGTGTAATTGGGATTTGTCTGTGCATGTTTTTGTTTACTTTTAAAGGTTTGGTGCCCATCCACGTCTATGATAAGGCTGGTAGACTGCACCGGTTTTCGTTAAAAATCTTCGTTTGTGTTTTTCTGAGGAAAACAAGTCACCTACATCTTGGATGCATTGGGGGTAAGCAGATAAACATCAAATTTTCATTTTTGGCTGAACTATCCCTTTAAGTAATTCTCTTTGATTATTGTTTATTTTCTTTATTATTAAATATTTCATGTTTGTTTTCAACCAGCAACGTAGTATTTTTTTTCTCAATAGTCTAGGTAAATAAAATATCCCAACGTTAGTGATTTCCAGTGGAGTAAAATAGGTCGCTTAGCTAACAATGAAGTAAAGGTTAAAATATCAAGTTGTTTAGAATCAAACTGAGAACAAATCTTTGGTACCCCAAAAATGGCAAAAATCAGGGCATACATCTATATTGACCTGTAACACCTTAGACATAATAGTAAAATAATTAATCCAGTAATTCCTGCAACATAGGACAGGTCGATATTAGGGAAGATTACAGATAACCTGGCCTTAGAGAAATGTATTCTATGAAATACTTTAAATTGTATCGGGCTAAGACGAGCACAAATTGTACTAGAGCGCATTCTATGTGGTGCACCTAGCCACCATTCTTCTTCAAAGCTTTCTCCCAACTCATACTCCCACGCTGTTTTAATTTGAGTAAGTGAATAATCATCTAAGCTTAAAATACAACCATAGATTTTTAAAATTTGTGACTTGTGTTGAGGGTTAAGTTGCAGTAACTCTTCCCATAACTGTACCTGGGGCTGAGATGGAAAACCAGAAAATAAAGAAGCAGAGCAATGTCTAGCCTGCAAGAATCGAAAGAAATGAGATCCTGGCAACCCCATGTCAGAAGAAAGCTGAATGTAACTACAAAATGTGCCATCTCTATACAGGTCTTGAGAAGTTTTTAGGCCTTTTTCATGACACTGCTTGAAAATAGGATCCGTAAGAGATGAGGGAAACATTTGATTCTCCAGTAATGGCATTAATGTTGAAGCAGAGGTAAATTTGTAGCTACCACTAGTGCACTACATGTTAGTGAAGAAGAGGAGACATTGAAAGATAGAGGAGAAGCAAGCAAAGCCAACAGAGAAGTTGATTTACACGAGTTGGCCTCCAATCTAAATAAAAAATTAGGTAATGAGAGCCCACCTCTCAGGTGACATCTATGAAGCAATGATTTTCGAATTCTTGGAGATTTAACACCCCACAAAAAATTGTAATAATCTGATCAAGAGATTTGAAAAAATGCTTCGGTAAATACAAAGGAATACACTGAAAAACAAAAAGAACATTCATTTTCACTACATTAATTCGAACAATCAAATATAAGGTTAAACTGCGCCATCTCTGAAAATCCAATTTAGATTGCTCCAACAAAGGAAGAAAATTAGCAGCTATAAGAGAGGAATAAGATCTAGTAATATTGATGCCAAGGTATCTGAATCCTGAGGTACTTAGTTTAACTGGAACATCTGATTGCATCAAACCCATAGCCAATGAATTGACAGGAAAGCATTCGCTTTTATTAAAATTTATTTTATAGCCAGAGAATAAGCCAAATTTTTCTAATTTGGATACGATTTTTTGGGAAACTTGGAATATGGCCAGAAATATATTATAATAAATCATCTGCATATAATGACAATTTAATTTCAATACCTCATCGCACCACACCATGAAGCAAAGGGGAGGACCTCAAAACTATTGACACAGGTTCTATGATCAAGGCAAAAAACAAAGGGGAAAGTGGGCACCCCTGTTGTGTGCCCTGTCCCAATCGAAAATAACTGGACCTAATATTATTGGTATGCACACTTGCCTGAGGAGAATCATATAAAAGATGTATCCATTTAATGAAATTGTCCCTAATCCCAAATTTTTCAAGCACTGCAAACATGTACCCCCACTCCACACGATCAAATGCCTTTTCACCATCAATGAAATCACAACCTCAGGTGTTTTTGAGGAGTATTTAGAATAAATTGCGTTTAATAGTGTAGGAACATTAAAAAATAATTGTCTACCTTTAATAAAAACCAGTTTGTTCCTCCGATATAATTTTTGTAAGTATGTTTTCAAGGCGAGAAGCTAATACTTTGGCCAGTATCTTGGCATCTACATTTTGCAATGAAAGAGGCCTATAGGAACTGCATAACTTAGGATTCTTATCTTTTTTTTTAAAGGACAATTATGAATGCTTGTGTAAGTGTCTCTGGTAGGGAACCACGCTCTAAGGACTCCATGTACACTGATAAAAATTTAGGGGGGTCAATTTACTCTGAAATTTCTTAAATTTGACTGGAAGCCTTATTGCAGCGCATAGTTTTAATTGCCTCAATAATTAATTTAATGTCTAAAGGGGCATCAAGAATTGTGGCATCAACTGAATCAACTGTTGTGACTTTTAAATTATGTAAAAAAAAAGAAGACATAACATGTGGATCAGATGGAGCTTCAGATGTATACAGAGTAGCATAAAAAGATTTGAAAATGGAACTAGATAAAAAGTGTGTTAGACAAACTTTAAGTTGACTTGAGAAAGCCTAGCCAGTAAGTTTTAAGTAGTTTTAAAAGCTTAAAAGCTTTAAAGAAAGTTTAAAAGTTTTCAGTTTGAAATAGTTTTAGTTTGATTGATAAAGTTTGAAGATAGATAGGCTAGATAGATATAAATAGTTTGAAAATAGATAGATTTATAGATATAAATAGTTAGAAGATATAAATAGTTTGAATGTGAATAGATAGATAGATAGATAGATAGATATAAGACATTCAAACTATTTTTATCTTTTTTATTTTATCTTTCCTATTTCTAACTTATCTATTTTTCTTTCTAACTAATCCTTTCTTTCAAACCTTTTTTTCTTTCTAACTAATCTATCTTTATTTCTTTCTAACTAATCTTTTTGTTTCTAATCTTTCTTTCTTTCTAACTAATCTGTTTCTTTCCTTCTTTCTTTTTCTAATTAAACTGTTTCTTTTTCCTAATTCTTTCTAATTTATTTCTAACTAAACTATCCATCCAACCGTCTGTCTTTCTAATATTAACACCAATAACAAAAAACTTTTCTAAATTCCAACTTTGAACTGTAATTTAAACAGTAATAACAAAGGGTTTGTTTATATGAGCACATTTTAAAATCTTCATCATAACATTTATTTATTGCAACAACTAGTAAAAGTAGGACATTTATATTTTGAGAACAGCTAATCTGGCCCTGGATATGCGTTGTACAGTAACCATGTGAAGATAATGAGTAAATTAAATTGCTATTATGAGACACAATTTGCCCTGCTCTTTCCAAAATGGACAAAAATTCAAGACATGTGGGTAAAAAAATTTAAATCCCCCCTACAGAATCAAAATAAATACTTTACGACTGTCACTATCTCAAAGTGAAATGTGAAAATAAATTAAGTGTTCTGGCATACATTGAGCATTAGGCGACAACCAATCACACACGGCAGCGACACATCAAATACTGCAGCAGGTAAGATTTTATTTATAATCGTTTTGTTTTTCATCTTACTAAAATAACAATGTCTTGATTTTCTGATGCTTATAAGGCACCTAATTCATAAACGGTTGTTGACTTACCAGGCATACAATGAATTCACTCTGATGTTCTGTAAAAACATTTTTTTAAACTTTTATTTAATTGATAAAATGATCATTTCTGATCTGAGATGAAGTCTGAGAACACTGATATGAAATGTAATACATATTTTTCAGGCAGAGATATTACTCAAGTGATAGATAACTGTTATAATCTCATTTTAGCACAGGCTATTATACTTAATACTTTATATAATAATAAAATCCTTAATATAATATAATCCTTTGCAGTCATAGATCTTTAAATCTTTATTTAAAACATGAATACATTGTCATAAGTATCCAATTTCAGTTAATAATCGTTCAATCTATCTGCAAACACAAATTTAATTGTGATTTTAAAAAAAAACTCTTGAAATATCAATATTCTTTTTTTTTCAGTCCTGTAATTTGAATATCGAAATACTGGACTTGTTGAGAATATCACTCTTGTTGAGAATGTCATAATGTACTAGATATAAAATTACATAATTAGCTTTGGACTTTTGACAGATCTGCAGTTTGTCCCTTCAATTCATCCTACATACTAGGTACAGCTTTACAGTATTATACTTGTTTTATCATATAAAACTTATATTGATTTCAGCGATCAAGACTTTTATTTTGTTCTGGAGATGTGACGTCATAAGGCTGCGGCGCGCGCTCCTGCATTTGGGATTCAAAAGGAGAAAGGTGTGTGCTTTTAACAACTGAAAGTGTTTGAATCAAGCCAAATCGTTTAGAGAATTGCATATAAAACTGTGAAATGATTTGTTAGCCAATACAACACTGTTATGCTTTATTTAGTGACACTTTAGTGTAGTCCCTATATAGTGAATATTTTTTCCTAACGAATTCGGTCACCGTCAGTAGTGTTGATAGAAACGGATCTTTTGGAAATTCCGAGTCAACTGAGTCAATCGATTCACAAATGATTCACTGTTTTGAATCGTCGCTCACTGACGACATCTGCTGCTCAAAACACTGGAAATACAACGAGGACAACAAACACTTGAAATGACAACGACTACAAACAGCAAATGTTTTCATGAAAGTGGAATCTGTTAAATGACTGCTAGGGAGCTAACTGAGACACACCCAGAGTTTTAGTGTGCATTTATTTTTCTTTCTTCCAAACACAGAAAAACTCCTGCTGAAGCAACTGAGATCCACGTGAAACACAATTATAAAGATGCCATTTATTAAAGAGGAGAGTGAAGACATGAAGATTGAAGAAACATTCAGAGTCAAACATGAAGATACTGAGGAACAAACAGGTTGGTTTTCATTTCTCAAAGCTGAACTCACTTATTTGATCCTTATTAAAATGTACAGCTCTACAGAAAAAAACAACAACATTTTGTGTAACATTAAACACAGTATAGTTTGATTAGAAAACAATGAAACGGTATCTGACAGTTACTTTATTTAGCTTGAAGCAAACAATGATACTTCAGTTTTTAACTTGAAATTTGTTTTAACTTTAAGTGATTTTTTCTGCTATCATCAAAAGTGTGATACTGAAATGTAAATAGCAGTGAATGTTCATTAAAACAAGCAATAAGTAGTCTTATTTCAGAAACACCAGCTTGTATTTTAAATATGAAATGATGTTACATGTACTTTGTTACTCTCCAACTCTGGAAACCGAAACTCACTCATCATTACCTCTCTGGGTTTAATTAGAAAATATTTCTTACTTAAATGCTGCTTTTAAATTATCTATTGTGCAGATTATGTTTTTTTTTTTTTTAAAGGAGGTAGTAATTTGTTTTTTATAATTATATGGTAGTTGTGATAAAAGCACAACAATTTGTTGCAAATAATTGTTTTTAATGGCTATAATTAATGATTAAAATTGGAAGGAAATGCATTTAACAGAGACAGATCAGTAGCAGTATTTGTATCAATGAGACTGGTCTTCATTAACAATAGGCTTCTTGGTAAAAAGATGACAATAAGCCCCATATTTTAAATGTACAATCTTTGTTGTTTTACATTCCATTTACGTTGTTTAATTTGGAGATTTAATGTGAAATCGTTTATTGTCAAATTTTTAATTAATTGACAGCACTAGTCTAAGTGTTTTGATGTCTGTTGCTTTGTGTCATTAAACTGCTGTTAACTTACATTTTTCTCATTTCACCTCAGACCTGATGGCACTGAAAGAGGAGAGTCAAGAACTCAACGAAACAGAAGAGAAAGATCAAAATGAGAAACATGATTTCAAAACTGAACAAAAATCAATTAATTGCTCACAGAATAAAAAAACTTCCTCACCAGAAATAAATAAAAAAACACAAAGAACAAACCTTAATTCTAACATGAGAATTCACACTGGAGAGAGACCTTACAGCTGCCAACAGTGTGGGAAGAGTTTCTCACGAAATGGAGATCTTAAGACTCACATGAAAATTCACATTGAAAAGAAGCCGTTAAAATGCCCTCAGTGTGGAAAGATTTTTATAAAGAAAAAATACCTTGATGTCCACATGAAAACTCACACTGGAGAGAAGCAATTTACCTGCTCTCAGTGTGAAAAGAGTTTTGCGCAGAAAAAAAACCTTATTATCCACATGAAAATTCACACTGGAGAGAAGCCTTTCATCTGCGAACAGTGTGGAAAGAGTTTCACGTATAAAGGAAACCTTAAGGTTCACATGACAGTTCACACTGGAGAGAAACCGTACAAGTGTCTTCAGTGTGAGAAGAGTTTCACTTATCAAAGCAACCTGATACGTCATTTGCAAACTCATTCTGGGAAGAAACTGCCATTTTCTTCAGTGCAAGAAGAGGTTTAGAAAAAACAATTTCTACCATCATATAAACATTCATTTTTTAAGACATTCAATTGCAGTCAAAGTACTAATACATTGTTTTCCATCACACTTACAGATACATGTGAACAATCGTGCAAATATAAGACTGTCTGTTTTCTTTGTTCAAGATTGAGTTGAAAAAATAAGCCTTTATGGACTTTATCAGGAGAAGCATGGAAATATTATTCTAGTTTTGCGCTGGGGTCCGTTCTTTGTACCTCGCTAACTAAGTTAGCTGGATATGATTGTTGACGATTTCGCGTGATCTTGGATCATTCGGTTCTTCGACGCTCATCCGGGACTTGCTGTCATAGCAACAGATCAGTAAGCGTAAACCTGCTCTGGAGCAGGCTTACTTTATGTAAACAGGATTAGATCGCGGGCACTCAGTTATGTCCACTTCATTTATACGAAAGCAACAGCGATATTTGCCCAATTAATCTGTACTCTAATATTACAAGTCAAAGATGACCGCACATATATGTGATGCAGCGTAATTTATTTAAAAAATGCAGTCTGTTGTTTGAAAAGTGCATATGTCACTTAAACATAGTTTGTGTAACACTGTTTTTCCATAAATAAATATTATCAGTGTAACTAAAGATAATGCAGTATTTGATTCTCTTATTGATTTCATACAGATACATACAGGTCATTTTCTAAAAAAGGGAAATGTACTATTAATCATTCTATTTCATTTGATTATTTTACATTTAATTTATATTTTAGAGTAGTAATAGTAAATTACTTTGTGGAATCAAGATGAGAGACCACGGCTATAAAAGCGAAGGTGGATTTACCTAGAAGCTTTTGTTTCTTTAGCTCAGTATACTCTATTTTTTGCTGGAGACTTATCTTATAGAGCAAATGGATGTCTCCCTGTTTCATTTGTAGAGACAACATTTAATGGTCAATACATGTCATAAAGGAAGTAAAATTAATTACAAGACTGTCCACCTCTGTATCAGGCCTCTCTGCCTGCAACTCACACTGCAGTCAGAAATAGAAGTACATAAGTAGATACAAATTCAGGCCAAATTATGCATGCACTTACAGGTACTTCCTCCAAACCACAGTCATCTGACAGGGTTGCTTCACTGTCCTGTGCAATGGAAACAAAATGGTGTTACAAAGGGATGTGATACTGCCCACACACACTTTTTTAAAATTATTTATATCAATAGGCAGTATTGAACTTCAGAGTAAGCAAATTATATATTTTAATTAAGGCAACAACCAAATATTTTACATTGTACAAATAGAATTATAAGCTCATTTACCAGTTATGAAGGTGCTGCTGGTCTAAGGAAGAGCTGCCCCCAGGGATGCCCTCAATAATGGGTCTAGTGGCATTCAACCCTAGGGCCAGCTACTCTGTCGAGGTATGAGGGGGTGCAGGACCACCACCTATCTTTTTTTGCTCTTCCCTTTTCTTGGTTGCTGTTATAAACAAACAAACAGATTTTTTCAGAGTCTCTTTCCAAGAGACTAAAAGCAATATAAGTGATAAATATTACCATTCTGTAGAATATTCTTATATTTCACTTTTACTTGTTCCTATATTCTAGTGGGTCCTGTTGTGACTCTGATGTGAAAGAGGATTCCCTTTTCTCTTCCCTGTAATATAATATAATTCCCTTTAAAATAATATAATTTTAGTCTCTTGAAAAGAGACTCTGAAATAATCTGTTTGTTTGTTTATAACAGCAACCAAAAAAAGGGAAGAGCAAATATAATATAATATAATATAATATAATAACTTACGAGTTTAATTTGTCTTCTTCGACATGTTCGCCGACCAATCAAAGAGTTGCCGATGAATGTTTGATACGTAGCCCATTTTAAGCCACCCAGTGATCTCAGATTACTTAATCCAGCTATACTAATAATCAACAACAGGTGCGTTCGGAGAACCAGAAAAGCGAGCTCATAGTTAGCGCGATGATTTGATCTTGGATGTAGTAAGCGAGGTACGAAGAACGGACCCCTGTTTGTGGTTTTCTCCTCCGATGTCTTGCGTCCTCAAAGTTAATGTCTTCCTGTTGTACTCCTGAGTTGCGTTTAGTTTGTCTGTTAAAGACTGTTTTAAGTTAGCGTCTCCTTGCTCCCGCTCCATTGTGAAATATGACAATGATATTGAAATGATAATAAATAGTAAATATCCAATTATAAATTTGGAAAAGAGGATTTTGAGTGCATTAATAAATTACTTGATGTACCTGTGTTAAAAAGTAAATATTTCTTATTTGAAAGTACAAATAGTGATTATATAAATAAAATAATACTTCAAGATTATTTATACATAAAGGCAAATATATACGTCTTTATTTATACCCAAACTTAGTCAACTGTAAGTATACATAGTACTTCATTACTCTTTATGAAAATGATGAATGAAAGATATTTAGATTTTTTGAATATGTTTATTAAATGTTGATATTCTATATTATTTTGATTTAAATGATTGCACAGTAAATTGTGTAAAAGCAACAGTCAGGAGTCAGTGTCAGCAAAGCAGACTCAGTGCTATGAATAGACTTAAAACCTGACTGAAATTTATCTTAAGTACTTAGAAAAGACTAATTGGACCAACATTAAATGTTCTAGTATCTTAGGTTAAAGGAACCACAGAATTAGACTGATTTTTTTAAACAGATGTGTTTAAGGTATAATAACTGCAAAAGACATTCATTAAAGAGCATTAGAAAATCAGCAGAAAGATAAATGTCATTTGAATTTTGAAATTAATATATTTATCTTTAGGAGTGTGTGAATATGAATGTGAAATCATGGTAAGTGTCATCTTTTGTCTTTATTGGCTGTTGATGTTTCTGCCTCATTTCTTTAATTGGTGTCTTTGTTTCTGATCAATATCTGAGTTAAATATGAATGCAGAGGCTGAAGGTGAGACTTTCCCTGATCTCTGTGATAATGAGTCTATAGTTCTGCTGATTGGATTAGAGTCACTGTAAATCTGGACAAATTCCTGTAACTGTTTACATCCTTTGCATATTTTATCTTCTAACGATGATCCTGAAATCTGTCTAAAACTCCAGTGATTGAGTGCTTTATTCAGTCTGGATGACTGCAGTGACACACAGTAACATCTCAATCAAGAGACTCTCTTCTGAGTTTACTACAGGTCTAACTGGATATTGCAGGTATTTTGGTTTCAAAACTATTAACTTCAGTAAATTCATAACACTAATATAACAAACACTTTTTAATAAATGTACTTCTAGAGATTGGGTTTCTAAGAAACCAGGTGTTGTATCTTGTATTTATTAACTGAACTGTTCACTGTTAAAAAGGGGAGATGAGGAGTAACAGTTAAATGTTGACATGGTTTTTGCCAATTAAAGATGCTGAAAAGGTCATAATCAAGTTTAATAAAGGAATAGCAGAGACACATTTTCTGTTCAATTTAAAGTTAGAAACAAATGTTTTTGTACTTGTCCATCCCGTGGAGACTCAGTTAAACTATTATTGTTTGTATATTGAAGGAAAGCATATTATTCTTTTTTTTATCCTTTAATATTCACTCACAAAGACTGTTGATGCTGATCAAATACCATGATGCGAGTCTTAATTTGAAGTCATTTTCATTTATTTGTGCAAATTTTTAAGAAAAGAAAAAAAAAATTGCGCACTTTGTAGACACACAAAGTCATTTCCCCGTAATATTTTCCCTTCTTTTGGCGCTTCACACTCCAGTCCAGCGGGTGGCACTAACACACACACTTCTGTTTGACAAACACCATTAAACCTAAGAAGAAGAAGTTTAGTTTCACTGCACTCTCTGTTGTTTTGTTGTGATTCTGTTTTAGTTCAATCTGTGAGAAATGAAGTTTCTGTAAATAGAAAAATACAGTTTTTGAATCAAGTCAGTAAATATCTGTAATATTCTTCACAGCTGTGACTAGGTTTGGAAGCGAGCAGGAATATCTGGAGAAGTATCTGCTGAACTGAGATCTGCTGCTGTGAAGATGTTTGTTAAAGTGGAGAGTGAGGAGAACATGAGTGAACAAGAAACCTGGAGATTAAAACAGGAACCAGAACCTTTGAGAATAAAACAGGAGGAACAAGGAGGTTGGTGTTTAATCTTCATTCATCTTTAATGTCTGTTTGTGGTACATTATTTGAAAGTTTTATTAATACTGAGTTTCAAGCTGCTTTAGATTTAGTTAATTGTAATAGAAACAATCTTTAAAGCTGAACAGTCTGTTGAAAGTATAGATGGGGGAGCAAAAGCACTTCCAGATCTAGTAAGAAACATTTAAATTCTGCACAGAAGTCTTGGTAACATTTTCTATGAAGCCCCTATTTATAATCCATTATAAAGTATTACTAAGGCATTGTAATGAATGCATTATAAAAAATAAATAATAATAATCGTATAATATGTTGTATCATCTCATGCATAATCATAACAATTACAAAATACTAAAGTACTTGAGTATTTGGGGTTCTAACTTTT
>NW_027394658.1:0-14615 GCF_049309525.1 Garra rufa | reverse complement strand
TGACCAAAAACAAATAAATCCAATAAATTATCTATATTAAAATTTTACTATGACATAATTTTGACAGTTTAATTAATATATTACTATGACATTATTTATACATTTTGTCTATATAAATTAATAATAAAATAATTTAGGCATCACAATATTATAATGTACAGTATGAAAAATGGATATTCATTTTAAATTTGGCTAATTATTAGCAGTATTATTATGATTCATGTTTTAAAGATTTACTTTAAGTGACCTTTAGATAACAGCAAATATAAAATCAGGGCAAACTGGCATTTACAATCACAGTTTCAACCGATATATAGCCTATATCCAATTTCTAAGAATTTCTAATATCGGATGACAAATTATGGGATTATCATCCCTAGTTTGTATTTTAATTAAGTACAGCTTTGTTATACCTGGAAGTAGAGTGCTACAGTCAGGAGAACACAGGCTCCACAGCAGATGCCAAAGCCGATCAGTAGCAACAGCCTTCTGCCAGATTTCTCCACTATGAACACCTTAAGAAACACAGAATCGTATCCTTCACACTCTTGTTTCTTGGTGAAGGACTTTATTTGAGCTCCTCGAGGGAGGTATCAAACTATGGAGAACAAAATAAATCCAAAAACAACAAAATGAGACATTAAGTGGCTTACAGCTGCTATAGTCATGAAGACATTAACTGCTCCTGTTCCAACAGTCACATACTGAATGCGATCTTCAGCCACTCCTGCTGAACTATAGATGCTGTCAGCATAATAATAAATCTGAAGATAGGGTTAGAGCTAGGATTTAGTCACACCACACTTATGTTTTCAGTAAATAAATGTGTTGAAAATAATCAGCTGTGTGTGGGTTCATAGTGCTTACAGCATTTACTCCTGACAGCTGTTGGCCCATGTTCAAGACGATTACCGACAGCAGCTGCCAGCGTAGTGAACGAAAGGTGAAGAGATTGAGCACAGAGAGTCGACCTTCAGCTCTCTCTGACTGCTCCTCCATACGCATCTCACACAGCTCCTCATCCACATCCTCGCAACCACGCAGCCGCTGCAGTCCTAAAACATAACACAACACCTATTCCTTTAGGTAACAACTCACATGTTGATATTCAGATCAACAGCATGATTACGAGTGTGATACTGCTGTTAAAAGTTCAATATGCAAGACAATAAAATTAAGTAACTTATACTACAGACACAATATAGTTGGTTATTGCTGTTTTGTAACCGACAATTAAACCTGAGTTAAACCTGTTGACTGTCTCTTCAGAACTCTTGGATTAAAACATTCAGTTCATTTGGATGCATTTTATGACATCTTAATAACCTTTTCTTTTGAACAAAAGACAAAAATCTCTCAAGTTTCATTAAAGGGAACCTCATGTATTAAGACTTGTATGGCTTAATATAATGTAAATTATGTCTTTTACTAAAATATCTAGTAGAAAACCCATGAAAGATTTACATTATTTTTTAAAATCCACATTGTTTTATTCATATTTTGGACAATAGGGGGCGCTATTATTTAGATTATGTGAAATGGTTGGCAGGGCCGGCCCTAGGATTTTGGTGGCCCTAAGCAAGATTTTGTGTGTGGCCCCAAAACACTCACAGGGCAACCACCAAATAACACCACTGCTCGTAACTGAATGAACACACATGCACTTGAATTAACAACAACTATATTACTTTATTTTAAAACAATGTCTCATTATATTAAAATATATATCAAATTTTGAAAGCACTGCAAATAATAAGAAATAGTCAAAATCAACAAAATCACAAAATCAACATATTTAAACTATAAAAGCAAATAACTTGCATGTAACAAAGCTTTTAAGTAAAAACAATGACAAATGAACACCAATAAAAACTAAAATATTTTGACAAATAGCAATGATTAATAAGTGGAAAATATTCAAAATGATAAATAATAAAGTCAACAAATTTACACTATAAAAGCAATGAACTTGCATATAACAAGGTCTATAAATAAAGGCAATGACAAATGAACACCCATTAAACCTAAAATACTCTGACAAACAGAAATGAAAACTTAAATAAACATGAACCATAAGCAAAATATTCAAAATATAGTTAAATAGTGAAAAGTGTTAACTATTGTACAAAATAACAGCTAGAGGCTACTGTAAACACTATACAGTAGTTATTTATCTATTCACCACCATCCCACATCAGTGAGTCCTCAAAATTTTTGCCTCCTTGCTTTTCTTGAAGCAAAATCATCAATGACATCATCAAAAGACACCTGTCTGCCAACCTCATGGTTTATGCAAGGTCAATTTAGTTTGAGACAAAATATTAATTGCTTCAGTCTATTAAAAAGTGTTTAATTCATTTGAATGAATTATTAATAATTTAATACATAATATTTAAAAAAAGAATACACCAACTTTTTATATTAAATTTATGAAAAAGTGGTTTGAATGAAAAAATGATTTGCTCACAAAAACAACTGGATGAACCTGCGTTTTTGAATCAATCTCTAGTAGTCAATGACTAATACATTTTTTAACAGTTGTTTCCATCTAGTGGTGAAACAAAGCAATCGACACAAACATTACTTGAAGCGCCAATTACTTTCAAAAATTGACGTGCTCTGTTTTGATATCTCTACCATAGACATCACATCAGTGTTTATATCCAAACTATGACCATTAATCAGAATATTGCTGTGATAATATTAACGACTGGGTATTTGAAAAGACTGTTTGTGAAGCTGTTTTGCAAAAAAGCTTTTTTTTTTTTTTTTTATACATAAACATGACCGCTATCTGTCAGCGGCAGTCCAAATATAGATTTGAATGTTCCGGTAAGTCTTTTCAAAGGTTTAACAGACATGAGGAATCGTTGTCATTTACAAATGATCGCGTGGGTTTTTTAATTTTTTAATCTCTATCATTATTATTTATTTATTTTTAGATTTTTGGTCGGTGTTGAATCTGTGGCGGTAGGAATTTAATCTGTGGCGCACCGCCACAGATTCGTCTATTTGTGGGAAACACTCTGTGTTGCAATGTGTCGGATACGACATGAAAGTGCTCTCATTATGCTATTTTTTTAGAATAACTCACTGCAACGTTGTGTGCCGTTTTTCTTGTTAGCACGCAGCATGCTAGCAAGAAAAACGGCGGATTATTTAATCTGAGTGAAATGAAATGGACCAGTCACATTATAACATACCTTTATCTTGTGATCTTCTTTCCGTTTCAATTTTTCTTTTTTTTCGTCCTTCGGCACCACTCGGGAATTTTCTTTTAGGAGCCATATCTTGTGTTGTTAATTTGCGAAATAACGAAATGCCGCGGTTACTGACCGCTGCGCCGGCTGCGTTGTTGCCATGGTTACGCGCGGAGGAGGGAGCGCCGGAGCGGTCACAAACTTACTTATTTACTTTACTAGTTTTTTTTTCACCCCTGTACTGATACGTCTGTTTAAACTGATATATTTCCGCGATTGTAGTATATATTAAAATAAAGAGAAGGTCAAAAATCCAGTCACACACTGATCGTGTGGCCCCCCTCTAGTGGTTGTGGCCCTAAACAACCGCATAGACCGTTTATGCCAGCGGCCGGCCCTGATGGTTGGACTCAGTGAGCTACTGGCGCCCAGTGTTGCTATAGACCTTTCTCACAGAAACCGGAAATACGCAATCGCAGGGTATGCAGACTTCCTGTGTAATGTCAACACAGCAGAAAGCCGGGTAATTTAAAATTAAAATGGAGAGAGTCTACACAACTTCCCTCACTGTTGCCAAAGATAACTTTTGCCGACGTGATAAGAGTCGTGGAGGAAAACTCCGTCACAAAGAGGAACAAATTGGATAAAGGATATACATTTTTCCACGAAGTTTATCCGGGACGTTCTAAAACGCTTAACGTGAAAAACGCTTAACGTGGCTTAACGTACGTAAAAAACGACCAGGAAACCCCAAATTTCTGTCAAACCTTACTTGGAACAAACACTAACTACTATCAAAAGAACAAACCCTTATTCCACAGATAAAGTGAATAATATCACATTAAGCGTTTTCTCCCCCATAGAAGCCCATTATAAGGAAACTGCTTAACGTGGTTTAACTTACCTCAACAGAGACCCGGGAAGACCGATCTTCTGTTAAATTTCACTTATAATAAACACTTGCTGCTCTCAAAAGAACGAGCTCTTATTCAGCATATAAAGTGATCGCCCCCATAGAAGTCCATTATACAAAAAAAAGCTTAACGTGGCTTAAAATTTTACTTATAATAAACACTTTCTGCTGTCAAAAGAATGAGCTCTTATTCAGCATATAAAGTGAATAATATCACGTTAAGCGTCCCCCATAGAAATCAATAAGGAAACAGCTTAACGTGGTTTAACGTATCTTAACAACGACTGGGAAAAAAACAAATTTCTGTCAAAAAATACTTATATAAAAGTACTTGCTGCTGTCAAAAGAATGAGATCTCATTCAGCATATAAAGTGAATAATATCACGTTAAGCTTTTTCTCCCTATAGAACTCCATTCAGGAAAAAGCTTAACATGGTTTGTTATAATGGACTTCTATGGGTGTCACGGATTGGTCAGGTTCTGCACCCACAATCACGCCCAGATCACCATCACCTGAGTATTGATTCACGTACACCTGCACTCAATCATCCTCCTCACACAAAAGCCACTCTCCACACACCACTCATTGTCCGGGCTCGTTCTAGCGAAAGCGGACTGCTAGTGTCTCTCTGCGAGTCTCACTATCTGAAGAACTTACCTGATTGTACTTACCTAAACTCTGTCTCGTTCCAGTCTTCTGTGTCTTCCCAGTTCCAGTCGTCAGTGGTGTGTGGCCGTAAGCTGACTTCCACGTCAGCGGAGGATTGTGGATCCGTGGACTCTTCATAATTCCTCCGTCAGTCGTTCTTGGAATCCACCCGTCTCGCCACCTGAAAAGAAAAGAATCAGTTACTCACTTCACGTTCCAGCCCGGCTCAAAAACCTTCCCCTCAAGTCATACTCACCATCTCAGGATCTCCTCTCACCTCCGGCACTGCTGCTTTTAAAATAAACATTACCTGCACTTATACTTACCTTGTTGTCCTGTCTGCTTCATAACAGGAAGCCCGGACCCATAACAGTAAGCAGCATGAGTGCTCAGGACCCGTTCCAAGAATTGGTGGATTCTCTACGGAAGGTTTTGTTATCTTCACCATCTGTCACCCCTTCCGCACCGCCAAAACCCACACCTCCATGCACTTCTTCGGAACCATTACCATCCAGTCCCATGGCCCGACCAGCGCCCTACGCTGGCGGGGCGGAGGAGTGCAATGGATTTTTACTGCAATGTTCTCTAGTCTTTTCTATGCAACCTGCGCTCTATCCTACAGACCAGTCTAAAATAGCTTTTATCACCTCTCTTCTCACAGGACCAGCTTTGAAGTGGGCCGATTCGATATGGCAGCAAAGCGGGCCGGCCACTCGTTCCATCCAGGCATTCATCTCCCACTTCAAGGAAGTGTTTGGCCGTACAGATGGGGAAATATCAGCGGGTGAGCAGCTTTATCACTTGTCACAAGGATCGATGTCAACTCACGAGTATGCCTTACGTTTTCGAACCCTAGCTGCTGCCAGTGGATGGAACGAGCGGTCGTTGCTGACCACCTATCATCTCGGGCTCGAACCCCGCCTTCGCCTCCAACTAGCTGCGTCAGATGACGCTATGGGTTTAGAGCGCTTCATACAGCAATCCATCAGATGTTCGGACCGTATGCAATCATATCAGTCTCTCTCCGACACCTCGTCACATGCACTCCTCCGCCCAGTGGAAACCGCCAACCCTCCAGAACCAGAGCCCATGATACTCAAATCTGGTAGACTTTCAGCTGCTGAGCGACAGAGAAGGCTGACCCGGGGTCTGTGTCTCTATTGTGGAGCCAGTGGGCATTTTCGGATTAAATGCCCCCTTCGTCCCGTTCCAACAGCGGTGAGTGTCATCCAGTCAGATGTTGAAAAGATGTATCCTCTGTCTACGTGTGTTCAGTTAACCACTCCCACGTCCTCTGTTGTAGCCCATGCTCTCATCGACTCCGGGTCAGCGGGAAACTTCATCTCGGGGACATCCACCTACAGATTGGAGCTCTACATCAAGAGGAAATCCAACTACTGGTTCTGGAGGGTGCCACTATGGACATCATTTTGGGGCGCCCGTGGCTGGTGAAGCACAATCCCATCATCTCTTGGGGCAACGGAGAGGTAATCCGATGGGGCCACGATTGTTTTCCAGAATGCTTTCCAGAAATTCCACGTCCGATACCAAGACCCATTCCTGTCTGCGCTACGTCCATCGAGAGCCCCCTGGAGAAACGAACCACCAAGATTCCGGATATCTACTCCTCTTTCCAAGACGTCTTCTGCCCCAAGAGAGCTTCCCAGCTACCTCCCCATCGGCCATGGGACTGCGCCATAGACCTGATTCCAGATGCTCCTTTGCCCAGGGGAAGGATCTACCCGTTGTCACTTCCGGAGACTAAGGCCATGGAAGAGTATATTCAAGAGGCTCTTCATCAAGGATACATTCGTCCATCCACTTCTCCCGCTGCATCCAGCTTCTTTTTTGTGGCGAAAAAGGATGGAGGGCTGCGGCCGTGCATAGACTACCGTATTCTGAACCAAGGCACAGTCAAGTTCAAGTATCCCCTTCCTCTCGTCCCTGCGGCCCTCGAACAACTCCGGTCAGCCACCATCTTCACCAAATTGGACCTCCGCAGCGCTTACAATCTGGTGAGAATACGGAAGGGGGATGAGTGGAAAACGGCCTTCGTGACCCCTACAGGCCATTATGAGTACTGCGTCATGCCCTATGGCCTGGTCAACGCCCCTTCCGTATTTCAAAACTTCATACATGAAGTCCTCCGGGAGTTTCTCCATCGATCAGTGATAGTCTACATTGACGATATCCTCATATACTCCCGGAGTGAGACCGAACATAGCCACCACGTTGCGGAGGTCCTCCAGAAACTCAGAGAACACCAGCTCTTCCTGAAAGCAGAAAAATGTTCATTCCATCTTCCATCCGTTCAGTTCCTGGGCTACGTCATAGACCGTGAGGGGATTCGTATGGACGAGAGGAAGGTGTCTTCTGTCACGTCCTGGCCGAGACCCTCTTCTATCAAGGAGCTCCAGAGGTTTCTCGGCTTTGCTAATTTCTACCGCCGCTTCATTCAGGGTTACAGTATCATCGCAACTCCATTGACCAACCTGCTCAAAGGGAAACCGACAAAACTCACCTGGAACCCCGAAGCCGCCGCAGCCTTCCAATCCCTCAAGGACGCCTTCACCCAAACTCCCATTCTGCGCCATCCGGACCCCGAACTCCCTTTCGTTGTGGAAGTGGACGCATTGACCTCAGGAGTCGGAGCAGTTCTCTCCCAGCATCACGGAACCCCAAGTTTACTCCATCCATGTGCCTACTTCTCCCGGAAGTTTAGCCCGGCGGAGAAGAAGTATGACATCGGCAACCGGGAACTTCTAGCCATCAAGCTCGCCCTGGAGGAGTGGCGACACTGGTTGGAGGGAGCCAATCACCCGTTCCAGGTACTTACTGACCACAAAAATCTCCAATACCTCCGTGATGCCAAGAGACTGTGCCCACGTCAGGCCAGGTGGGCACTGTTCTTCTCAAGGTTCCATTTCACTATCTCCTATCGTCCCGGTCCGAAAAATATAAGAGCAGATGCATTGTCCAGAATCCACGACGACTCTGATTCCACTGAGCCTCCCTGCAATATCCTTCCACAAGACATCTTCATCAACCCCATCGAATGGTCAGCTCCTCCTAGTGTCGCTACTCCTGAGCCTCGCCCTCCGCCGGGCTGTCCTCCTGATCGACGTTACATCCCTAGGACACAACGGGTAGATCTCATTCTTTCCATCCATACTTCCCTGGGCACTGGACATCCCGGGACCAGCAACACCCTCTCGCTGCTATCCGAACGCTTCTGGTGGCCTGGGATGGCAAGGGATGTGCAGCGATTCGTCCAAGGCTGTAAGGAGTGTGCTATGTCCAAAAGTCCCAGACATTTACCCGCAGGTAAGCTCCATCCCTTGCCGATCCCGAACCGCCCCTGGTCACACCTGGGAGTGGACTTCATGACGGACCTGCCAGCATCGGATGGGAACACCTGCATCTTTGTTATAGTGGATCGATTCTCCAAGTTCTGCAAATTACTGCCCCTGAGAGGGCTACCCACTGCCTTTGAAACGGCCGAACTCCTGTTTAATCATGTCTTTCGTCAGTATGGAATCCCTGAAGATATTGTATCGGACCGAGGTCCACAGTTTATCTCCCGGCTATGGAGATCCTTCTTCCGACTCCTAGGTGTGACAGTCAGCCTCTCCTCTGGCTATCATCCGCAGTCCAATGGCCAGACGGAGAGGAAGATCCAGGAAGTGGGGCGGTTCCTCAGGACCTTCTGCCATAACCACCAGAACTCCTGGAACCAGTTTCTGGGCTGGGCAGAGTATGCCCAAAATTCACTGCGGCAACCGTCCACCGGCCTCACACCATTCCAGTGCGTCCTCGGGTTCCAACCTCCATTATTTCCCTGGAATGGTGAACCATCTGAGGTCCCCGCAGTGGATTACTGGTTCCGGGAGAGCGAGAGGGTCTGGGACGAAGCACATCACCATCTGCAGAGGGCAGTACGCAGACAGAAGACCTTCGCCGATCGGAGGAGGACTTCTGCTCCAGAATATAGTCCAGGCGATCAAGTATGGCTCTCCACTCGTGATATCCGTCTGCGACTGCCCTCCAAGAAGTTAAGTCCCAGGTTTGTTGGTCCCTTCAACATCCTGGAACAGGTCAACCCCGTCACTTACAGGCTTCAACTCCCACCTCAGTATCGCATTCATCCTACCTTCCATGTGTCACTATTAAAACCTTTTCACCCACCTCTCACTCCCTCCACAGAACCTGACCACGAAGAGGAACCTCCTCCCCCCCTGATGCTGGAAGATGGAGCCGTCTATTCCGTCCGGGAGATCCTCCGGTCTCGTCGTCGTGGTGGTCTACTCGAGTACCTGGTAGACTGGGAGGGTTACGGACCAGAGGAGAGGTCATGGGTCCCAAGAGACGACATCCTAGATCCCACGCTCACTGAGGAGTTCCATTCTAGTCATCCTGAGTTCCCTGCACCCCGAGGACGAGGTAGACCACCACGGCGCAAGAGACTTCGGCCCTCAGGAGCGGGCCCTGGGGGGGGGGGGTAGTGTCACGGATTGGTCAGGTTCTGCACCCACAATCACGCCCAGATCACCATCACCTGAATATTGATTCACGTACACCTGCACTCAATCATCCTCCTCACACAAAAGCCACTCTCCACACACCACTCATTGTCCGGGCTCGTTCTAGCGAAAGTGGACTGCTAGTGTCTCTCTGCGAGTCTCACTATCTGAAGTACTTACCTAAACTCTGTCAAGTTCCAGTCTTCTGTGTCTTCCCAGTTCCAGTCGTCAGTGGTGTGTGGCCGTAAGCTGACTTCCACGTCAGCGGAGGATTGTGGATCCGCGGACTCTTCATAATTCCTCCGTCAGTCGTTCTTGGAATCCACCCGTCTCGCCACCTGAAAAGAAAAGAATCAGTTACTCACTTCACGTTCCAGCCCGGCTCAAAAACCTTCCCCTCAAGTCATACTCACCATCTCAGGATCTCCTCTCACCTCCGGCACTGCTGCTTTTAAAATAAACATTACCTGCACTTATACTTACCTTGTTGTCCTGTCTGCTTCATAACAATGGGGGGGCGATCACTTTATATATGCTGAATAAGAGCTCGTTCTTTTGAGAGCAGCAAGTATTTATTATAAGTAAAATGTAACAGAAGTTTGGTCTTCCCTGGTCGCTGTTGAGGTAAGTTAAACCACGTTAAGCTGTTTCCTTATAATGGGCTTCTATGGGGGAGAAAACGCTTAACGTGATATTATTCACTTTATCTGTGGAATAAGGGCTCGTCTTTTGATAGTAGTAGTGTTTGTTCCAAGTAAGGTTTGACAGAAACTTGGGGTTTCCTGGTCGTTTTTTACATACATTAAGCCACGTTAAGCGTTTTAGAACGTCCCGTTTATCCATAACTTTCAAGGTAAGTAACGTAGCTAACGTTATCAGTTATCAGGCTAACAAATTACTAGTGTGTACACTTAGACCCAGGACTAGGGTTATAAGGTTATGTATGGATAGTATAGAGGACATGTACAACTTTATTAAAGCAATATAGTCGTGATGTTACAAACAATATGACATTCACTGTCTGCCTTTGGTCTAAGTGAACGTCTTGTGAGTAGCAGCTAGCGACGATAGCCTAATATTAACATTAGCCGAATGCTGTCATCATCAGTAAACATTTTATTTTCGAATAGCTTGAACCCATTTTCGTTAGCAGGGAAGGAGTGGAAAGATAAATAAGGCTGCTTTTGGGCATTACAAGAACAGCCCGGTATGCTACAACAACTTTTGCTCGATGTTTGCGCCATCTTTGTTATTTAACTGGTTACCGGCATACCGGGGCGGAAATAGGTTTACACAGCAATTACGTATTTCCGGTGCAAAATACGGAAGTTGTGAGAAAGGTCTATTGATACCACAACACAACTCAGAAAGTAAAGTGCTGATATGATGAGCACACGGAAGGTAATGGTTATAAGTGTAGGCTTAAACCAAATGCCATACCATCGATTTTTCCCCACAAGGAGTCTAAACACCGGATATTGAGTGAAACCACCCCGGATATCGAGTGAAAACACCCCGGATATCGAGTGAAATATGCACTAAGAAACTCCTTCAGTGGCTGTGGCATCATGACAAACGTTGACATGTTAATATCCTGCCAGAAGGATATCAGGGCTAAAGTGGAAAGAACAAAGATGCTGGTATTTAGGAAGTTTTATTCATCAACAGGCATCATCCCATTTTTTCTCCTCTTCTTAAAACAAGACGAGATAACCAGGCAGGGTATCAAGACACAAATGAAAAGACTAGATAATAAGACTTAACTACTAAGGAAACTAGGAAATGGCTTTGTTTTAGTAGCTAACACTAGGAGAATGTTAAACGCTCTGCAATACTCAGCCCTGAATGATTGTTAGGGCCTTGTATATACAGGTATGCGGTGTCCGATTGGTTGCGGGTGAAAGTGCAAGCCATGCAATGTAACACGGGAAGTGTAGTCCAGGGTTATGTGTAACAGTCAGTGAGGTGTGAGAGTCTATGAAATGCACAGGTGACCTCTGGTGGCAGGCAGACTGAAGAACATGGACAGGATTCCTGACACATAAAGCCAGTCAATTGTTTTGTTTCGGAAAACGAATCAGTGTTTTGAACGATTCAGTTGAATGAATGTTAATAATTCAATGACGCAATCATAAAGCAGGTAATTTGTTTAATTCCTGAACGAATCAATATTTTGAACAAATCAGCTGAATGAATGTGACTGATGCAATGACACTCATAAAGATAAAGAGTCACTTGCTTTATTCCGAAATTAATTTGTGTTTTGAACTAATTGGTTGAATTAATTAGTTTCATTCCTGAATTAGCCTTTTCAAACCTACTGGTTGAATTAATTTGAATGATTCAATGACATTTGTTGCGTTCTTAAATTAATCAGTCTTTCCAAACAATTTGTTAAATGATTGTAAATAATTCAATGTCATACTAATAAACATAGTCACTTGTTGCCATCTTGTCACGTATCTGGTCTATCCTGTCATCATGAACTCTTGCACCACACTTCATGGACTTCATTCCCCACAAGCCACTGCACTAATCACTGCATTCACCTGCTCTCACTTTACTGATTACCACTCACAGCTGCACCTCATCACACTGACTGCATTTAAGCTTCTCACACACACAGCCACTCTGCGAAGTCTTATTGTTCCTTCTGGTCATTATTTCCGAGCGTTTATTCCCGTGTTTGATTTCCTGTGTTTTTGATTCCTGGACTCCTTCCCGTGTTTTGATTCTCGCTGCCAGCCCCGACCTTTCTGCCTGTTTTGACCACGATTTCTGCCTGCCCCTTTGTGTTTGTTTTGTATCAAATAAATGCTGCAAATGGATCCGCACGTCTCTGACCCTCCTTGTGACAGAAGACTTCGCCGCACCAGGATCCAGCAGCCTTATCCCACCACCAGCGCAAACATGGACCCAGTCAACCAGCTACTTAATCTGCGACAGGGAGATCTACCCATTGATGAATATGTTCACCAGTTTTGTGAGTTGTCCAAGGAACTACCATTTTACGATGAAGCGTGGCTTAGGGGCCTATTTCGTTATGGACTTAATGAACCTGCTAAATCAATGCTGCCTGGAGGGGAATTTAACTGCTCGCTACAGGACTGTATGCAGTATGCGCTGTTGCTATGTGGCTCACCGTTAACTGTGGGTGTTTTAGAGGAGCCACAGCACAAGATGTCTGCCCTTCCAGAGCCTGTTCACAACATGGCTGCCACGCCAGAATCTGCACCCAAGGTGGCTGCCGCCACGCCCAAATTTGCACCCAAGACTTATCAAAGATTAATGTCTAGCGTGGAGGACCCACCGCTGCTGTCGGCTCGAGCAGCTGGTCTCCCAACCAGCCTTCCAGAGCCTCCGCTGGTTCAGCCCGGCCTTCCAGAGCCTCCGCTGGTCCCGCCGGCCTTCCAGAGTCTCCGCTGGTCCCGCCCGGCCTTCCAGAGTCTCCGCTGGTCCCGCCCGGCCTTCCAGAGCCTCCGCTGGTCCCGCCCGGCCTTCCAGAGCCTCCGCTGTTTCAGCCCGGCCTTCCAGAGCCTCCGCTGGTTCAGCCCGGCCTTCCAGAGCCTCCGCTGGTTCCGCCCGGCCTTCCAGAGCCTCCGCTGGTTCTGCCCAGCCTTCCAGAGCCTCCGCTGGTTCCGCCCGGCCTTCCAGAGCCTCCGCTGGTTCCGCCCGGCCTTCCAGAGCCTCCGCTGGTTCCGCCCGGCCTTCCAGAGCCTCCGCTGGTTCCGCCCAGCCTTCCAGAGCCTCCGCTGGTTCCATCCAGTCGTCCTGAGATTCCTGTCTGCCCGGTTCTGGTCACGGAGGCCATGCATGGACTGTGTGGGTTCCCACCCACCCTCCCTGCTGCTCCAGTCACGCCACCTCTGTCTCCTGACAGTCCCTCTGCTCACCCACATCCCACCTTCGGTGAAGAGGACTTGCCGTGGGACTGCCAGTCTCCATCGGTGTCCAGACTGAAGGATCCCTCACCATCACCTCCAGTCTCAGTGTCCTGGACTCCACCTCGGCCCTCCGACCCTGCGGCTCCGCCCCGGTCAGTCGTCGCCCCACCTTCGCCTCTGGACTCTACTCCTCCGGCTGCGCCTCGTCACTCCGTCCTGCCGGCTCTGTGGACCTCCTCTCTCCCGTGGGCACAGCCTCGATCCTCTGTCACTCCGGCTCCGCTGCGTACCTCCGGACCTCCATCTCCGCCGGGGTCGCCAGAGCCTTGGGTTCCGCCTTGGTCCTCCGGATCCTCTGTGTCGCCCAGGACCATCGACTCTCCAGTTTCGCCTCGGGCTCCACCGGCTCCGCCTCAGTTCGTGGTTCTAGTACCCCTACATGGACCTGGCCCTCCATCCCTCCCCCTGTTCCGCCTCCGCTCCACCACCCTCCAGGTTGTATTAGGTGGTTAGAGTGTCTGGAAGCCGCTCCTTGGGGAGGGGCTCTGTCACGTATCTGGTCTATCCTGTCATCATGAACTCTTGCACCACACTTCATGGACTTCATTCCCCACAAGCCACTGCACTAATCACTGCATTCACCTGCTCTCACTTTACTGATTACCGCTCACAGCTGCACCTCATCACACTGACTGCATTTAAGCTTCTCACACACACAGCCACTCTGCGAAGTCTTATTGTTCCTTCTGGTCATTATTTCCGAGCGTTTATTCCCGTGTTTGATTTCCTGTGTTTTTGATTCCTGGACTCCTTCCCGTGTTTTGATTCTCGCTGCCAGCCCCGACCTTTCTGCCTGTTTTGACCACGATTTCTGCCTGCCCCTTTGTGTTTGTTTTGTATCAAATAAATGCTGCAAATGGATCCGCACGTCTCTGACCCTCCTTGTGACACATCTACTGATTAATGATGTAACCTGCTGTTAATATTATACAGGAGTATAATATATAATATTATATATTATTCTGTACCTTTCCTAGCGTTTTTCTCATCCCCCTTCTGTATGAGCATGTAGCGTGGGCTCTCAGGGAAGAAAGGCAGAAGCAGCAGCTCAATGACAGCTGGAATCCCTGTGAGACCCAACATAATGGGCCAGCCTAGAGAAAACATTACACATCACTATGAGCAGCAGGGGCACGTTTATCCAAATGCACTAACAAACTCTTCACAGCAATAGAGCGTCTTATGATTGAACCTATTTACACTATAGTATAGCAAAAAACCAAACACTGTGCATGATTATTATGGCTAAATGAAATTGTGAATTACCTTCTTTATTTCCCAGGATATTGCGAACACCGAACACTTGGGCAACAAGGATGCCAATGGTGATGAAAAGCTGCGGGATTATCCCGACGGCACCCCTGTAATTCTTGGGTGCAATCTCTCCC
>NW_027394657.1:0-14619 GCF_049309525.1 Garra rufa | reverse complement strand
CGCACAAGTTCATAAGGGTGTGTTTTTGTTACTCACAGGGAAGAGCACTATGGGAACGGTCAGCGTGACCGCCGTCAGCACGGCCAGACGCACCAGCAGGAGCATCGTATCAAACTTGTAGACTTTGGTGAAGGTGTGTAGCAGCTCTGCCTCCACATGATCTGACAGATGAACAGAGGAAGACAGCGTGAGTTTGCTAACATGTCAGTTCTCGACTGGAATGTGTGATGATGTAAGAGAGCTGAAGGTGTGTATGAGAAAAGCTCAATGTACCGTAAAACGTCAGATAACCGAACAGAGCAGACAGCAGGTACATCACCAGCATGGCCAAGATGGACAGGTTTGAGACGTTCTGCATCTTCTTGCGAGAGCGACTGAAGAAGACGAGAAACAGAACAGGGTTCATTTTGACAGCAAATTTTGATTTAGATTTAGTCATGGCCTTTTGACTAAAATGCCATTTAGTTTTAGTCATATTTTAGTCATCTGAATTGTTTTCTACAGTAGATTTAGTCGGCTAAAATGTAATCTTAAAAAATTTCTTTAACTCATTATATAGGTTTCATATTAAGGTTTTATCATGATAGACAGATTTGCAACATGCCTATTCACATTAAATAAAAACCACTTCTCATAAAGAAACAAGAATGTGAACTGTGAACTTTTCGATTAAATGGTTATAAAGGCTATGCATTCTTTCTTTATAGCAACTTGTTTACCACATTCTTCATTCTGTCAAGCAGACATTTGTTTATATAAATCAATTTAGATTAATCTTTATTAGGGCTACTAAATTGATTTAGTCAAGAGCAGTGAGTGATTTTCTTTCTTTTTTTTGCTTGATTAACATCAATGCCACAGACAATAGCAACTAAATTGGGCTGCTGTTCCTTTAAAACCGGATTTAAACATAAAATGGGAGACTTTTGAGACACGTATTTCAACACCAGGCGCGAAACGCGGAAAAGGTACAGAAGCCAAATGAGCTTCAGTAGAACAACAGTGAACTCTGGTCTGATGAGATGTTGTCAGGCTATATGTCAGTAAAACAAACTTTTCTGTCCTGTCAGCAATTTCTCTGTGCTCACGGCGCACAATACAAGGCGCAAGCTGAAAGACTGTTTTTTTATTATTTGTAAGTTAATGCACAAGTAAATGTGAGCACAGTGCATTTATATTAGAAAATACGTGCCAATTTGTTTTTCTCTCTTTAATTTGTAAAGTACAAACAAAAATAAAACAACTGAAATGCATAAAATAACTAATTTTACATTCTGGCATTTATGTGCCGCTCAGAAAACCAGACCGAATTGAGTTCACTTTTGCGTCGTCAAATTTATCCATATCTCTGCTCTTCTCTTACTCACAGATATTGACATTTTTAATGTTTTATGAGACGTGTAGCAAATGTATGCCAGCCTATGTCCCACAGGATGGATCAATAGGTTATGATACAGTAAGAACCAGAGTTGTGGACTCGAGTCAATGACTCGAGACTCGACTCGGACTCGAGTCACAAATTTGATGACTTGTGACTTGACTTAGACTTTGACAGCAATGACTCGAGACTTGACTTGGACTTGAACCCTGTGACTCGGCAAGTCTTCTAAAGAAAAACTGCGGAGAGTTCTGATCAATATAGGCTGAAGCGTATCACACTGGTATGATTAGCGCAGCATTTGGCACTGAGCCAGAGAGCGCTTGTAATGTTTTTATTCGCAATTGGTCGTTACAAAAAAAAAACAAAAAAAAACTTGAATTTAACAAACAAAAAGTGTTCCAAAAATATCTCTAAATTAACTTCATAAACTAAAGAAACGAAAATAAATGTAATCACTTTGCTATTAAAAACAGCAGTAATGGGGAAGAGAAAGAGAAAAAAGACAGGTTCCAGTCGGACTCGGGCCAGTAGATGAGACGTCCGACATTTTTGCAACGAATGTTTGTTTAATAGCCTATTTAACATTGTTATTCAGGCTACTTTCTTATTTAATTATATTATCTCTTTGATTTATTTTTGCATTTTTTGGCTGCCTGTTCACTGACTGAAGTGCTAAAATAAACACGCACGTTTGTTAATAATGTTTGAGCCTCATTTATACATTTATATTTACATATGTATTTTATTTATATAGGCCTATATACACACACGTTATAATTTATATTCATAAAACACCGCGTTTGGGAGGGGAAAATCGGGGCAAAATCGGGCTAAAACTCCTGTAGTGTGAGCCGGGCTTTAAAGGGATGGTTCGGAGTAGAATTGACTTCATTGCTATGCACTCCGAAGCCCATGTAAATACCCCATCCGAAGTTTTTTTTACCTTAGTCGAACATTTATGGAGATATTAGAGTTTTTCGAATTGCTTGTTACAGGAGTGAATGGTACATGTGATGTATCTCGTAAATTGCACCACTAAACGTGCAAGTAATCTTACCAAACTTGTACAGTAGTGTAAATAGGTTATGTACTCACAAAACGCTGCATCGGAACATTTGTAAGTCCACCATGAGTGTTTTAAAAACACGTTTTACCCGAGAACTACTAGTCTCAGAAACTACAAGTCGACGTCACTTCCCTGGTTTGAAAAAAGCACGTAAAAGTCCTCCTACTACATCTGTGTGCATGTCAACTTGTAGGAGGACTTTTACGTGCTTTTTTCAAAAACTCTAATATCTCCATAAATGTTTGACTAAGGTAAAAAAAACTTCGGATGGGGTATTTACATGGGCTTCGGAGTGCATAGCAATGAAGTCAATTCTACTCCGAACCATCCCTTTAAGCAACCATGACCGGCTCTCCATGAAGAGGCGGAAGTTTTAGTATAGGATAAATGGATTTCCAGCATTAAAAATCGCTTGCAGTAGCTCTGCTATTAAATTTATTTAAAAATGGTTATTCCTGTACAGCTATGATAAGCTGTTTCTCCAACTTGGCAGTGCTTTCAATGTTATTAAGGAAAAGGATAAAGCTGTTCGGTTGGTTCTTGTCACAAGACCCGTGGTGAGATGTTTTTATCTCTATGCGGTGCGGACGCACCTGGAAAAAAACGAGCACATCGCGTACAGTATATCTATGGTGGCGACTGCGTCGCTTCCATTATGAGCACGCATACCGCGCGTCTACATTTGAAATTTGAACTTGAGCGCGCAAAAGACGCGACATATGAACGGCCCCTTAGACATTTAAATTACACATAATCACTATAAACCACTTATAATAATAATTATAAGAAGAAACAACAGTAGCCTAATAATTGGCTAAACCTTTCAAATATTTATATATATTTATATTATACTTATATATTTTATTTGACTCAACTGATTTATTAAAGTCACTGAATATTTAACAAATGAAACAGTGGACTTAAAATAAATTATTAATTCAATTAGGCCTATATTTGATCACAAACAATGATAAATTCCTCAATAAAACATCACTAATAATTATAGTCTATATTTTATAATTATACCTACTATAGACTATTATTGACTTTAAATTTACTGTAGTAATTAATACAGAGACACTAATTTGGGCAAACAGCACTAGTGACTTGTTTAGGACTTGAAGCTTTAAGTTGAGGACTTAACTCGACTTGGACTTGCTCGTCTTGGCTCGGGACTTGACTTGAGACTTGAATGCAAAGACTTGAGACTTACTTGTGACTTGCAAAACAATGACTTGGTCCCACCTCTGGTAAGAACCACACAGCAGATTTGTTCTGAATGAATCTCTTCCTAAATCATCCTTCCCCAATATTTTAGTTTTTATTCATTGCCGAAAATGTCAGTAGATTTACGTCATAGTTTTTGTCATTCAAAACGGGTTTTCGTTTCGTTATCATCTAATTTGCGTCTGTGAAAAAAAATGAACAGTATAGGACAGTATAGGTCTGGCTATACTGATGCTTTATTCTTTTTTGCTTTTTTAGCATATAAACAAAGTGTTGCTCTCACTCTTTCAGTTCGCTGTAGATGGGCAGAACTTCAGGGTGACACACGAACGCAAAGGCGAGGATGGGAATGGTGTAAGCGGTCTGAAAGACACAATACAACAAATGCCATGAGTTTAGAATCCGGGTATCTTCTGATCACACACTCGTCTGACAGGTTCAATGACACGTTTGTTTATCATCTGCATCGTCACCTGTGAGTTGAACACGAAGTATTTGGGTGTGCACATGTCCTCGTAGTCTTCGGGGTGAGGCGTGAACTGGACGGCGCTGTGGAGCGGGTCTTGGGCCGGCGAGTGAGGATCCAGATGAGGTCCGTTGGCTTCGGCTATATAAGCCAGCGCCGAGGCGTTCTGCAGCGCGTACAGACCCAGAGCGTCCGAGCCGTTCACGCTCATGTTCGACTCGTGCTGGTAGAAGAACGGCAGAGGACAGGGCAGGATCGTCTTCTTGTAGATCAGCTGAGAAATTAAACACAAGCACGAGAGACTGTCATCAAATATGCAACCAAAAGAGAAAGTCTTGACATCGTTCATGTCATTTCAACCATCAAACATGGCAAATTATATTAAAACAGTAATTGAGTGATTAAATATTTTTAAATATTTGTTAAAATTGATAGTGCCATAGCAGTAATCCACACAACTTTCTACATCTTCTAAAAAATAATAAAGGATGTTTTTCAGACATTTTCAGAAAATGTGACAGTTAGGGTTATTATATCTTAAAATGTGACCATGGACCACAAAACCAGTCATAAGGTTAAATTTTACAAAACTGAGATATATACATCATATGAAAGCTCAATAAATAAGCTTTCTATTGATGTATGGTTTGTTAGGATAGGACAATATTTGTCTGAGATACATCTGTTTGAAATCAGAAATCTGAGGATGCAAAAAAATCAAAAAGACTGAGAAAATCACCTTTAAAGTTGTCCAAATTAGGTTCTTAACAATGCATATTACAAATCAAAAATTACATTTTGATATGTTTACAGTTGGAATTTTACAAAAAATCTTCATGGAACATGAACTTTACTTAATTTCTTAATGATTTTTGGCATACAAGAAAAATAAAAAATTTTGACCCATGCAATGTATTTTTGGCTATTGCTACAAATATGCCCCAGCGACTTAAGACTGGTTTTGTGGTCCAGGGTCACAAATAAACAATAAAAAAAAACGTTTTGCTTGATGTACTAAAAACTATAAAAAGACACAAAAAAAAACCTACTAAAAATTAAAAAACAGGGTGAGAAAAGTGGAATTGTTATGTTTTCGAACTAAATGCATAATTGTTTTTTACTTGAAATAAAATAAATGCTAAACAAAATAAAATATATATTAAAAAAAAACATTTTTTTAGCTTTCAGAATAAAAATGAATAAAAACTATTACAGACATTTAATTAAAGACAAAATCAGCAAAACAACAAAATTGCTCAAATGTTAACTGAAAATTAAAAGAAAAACATAAAAAGAAAATGTTACTTGAAATAAAATAAATGTCAAATAAACTATAAAGCTCAACCTTTTTATTTTAAATTAGGTTTTAGTACTAAAATAACTCAAATAGAAAAAATAATAAAAACCATACGGACATATTAAAAAAACGTACTAAAAATAAAAAAAAACAAAGCTAAAATGAACAATATACACCTAAACTAAAATAAAAACTATTACAGATATTTAATAAATGACTACAAATCAGCAAAACAACAAAATTGCTAAAATGTCAACTAAAATTAAAAGGAAAAAAAGGTTACTTCAAATAAAATAAATGTAAAATAAACTATAAAACTCAACCTTTTTATTTTAAATCAGGTTAAAGTTTAGTGCTAAAATAACTAAAAAAATAAAAATAAAAACCACAGACATATAAAAAACCTACTAAAAATAAAAAAACAAACAAAGCTAAAATGAACAATATACAACTAAACTAAAATAAAAACTATTAGATATTTAATAAAAGACAAAAAATCAGCAAAACAACAAAATTGCTAAAATGTTAACTTAAATGAAAAGAAAAACATAAAAAATGTTACTTGAAATAAAATAAATAAAATAAACTATAAAACTCAACCTTTTTATTTTAAATCAGGTTAAAGTTTAGTACTAAAATAACTAAAAAAATAAAAATAAAAACCACAGACATATAAAAAAACCTACTAAAAATAAAAAAACAAAGCTAAAATGAACAATATACACCTAAACTAAAATAAAAACTATTACAGATATTTAATAAATGACTACAAATCAGCAAAACAACAAAATTGCTAAAATGCCAACTAAAATTAAAAGGAAAAAAAGGTTACTTCAAATAAAATAAATGTAAAATAAACTATAAAACTCAACCTTTTTATTTTAAATCAGGTTAAAGTTTAGTGCTAAAATAACTAAAAAAATACAAATAAAAACCACAGACATAAAAAACCTACTAAAAATAAAAAAACAAACAAAGCTAAAATGAACAATATACAACTAAACTAAAATAAAAACTATTACAGATATTTAATAAAAGACTAAAAATCAGCAAAACAACAAAATTGCTAAAATGTTAACTTAAATGAAAAGAAAAACATAAAAAATGTTACTTGAAATAAAATAAATAAAATAAACTATAAAACTCAACCTTTTTATTTTAAATCAGGTTAAAGTTTAGTACTAAAATAACTCAAAAAATAAAAATAAAAACCACAGACATATAAAAAAACCTACTAAAAATAAAAAAACAAACAAAGCTAAAATGAACAATATACAACTAAACTAAAATAAAAACTATTACAGATATTTAATAAAAGACTAAAAATCAGCAAAACAACAAAATTGCTAAAATGTTAACTTAAATGAAAAGAAAAACATAAAAAAATGTTACTTGAAATAAAATAAATGTAAAATAACTATAAAACTTAACCTTTTTATTTTAAATCAGGTTAAAGTTTAGTACTAAAATAACTCAAAAAATTAAAATAAAAACCACAGACATTAAAAAACCTACTAAAAATAAAAAACAAACAAAGCTAAAATGAACAATATCCAACTAAACTAAAATAAAAACTATTACAGATATTTAATAAAAGACTAAAAATCAGCAAAACAACAAAATTGCTAAAATGTTAACTTAAATGAAAAGAAAAACATAAAAAAATGTTACTTGAAATAAAATAAATGTAAAATAACTATAAAACTTAACCTTTTTATTTTAAATCAGGTTAAAGTTTAGTACTAAAATAACTCAAAAAATTAAAATAAAAACCACAGACATATAAAAAACCTACTAAAAATAAAAAACAAACAAAGCTAAAATGAACAATATACAACTAAACTAAAATAAAAACTATTACAGATATTTAATAAAAGACTAAAAATCAGCAAAACAACAAAATTGCTAAAATGTTAACTTAAATGAAAAGAAAAACATAAAAAATGTTACTTGAAATAAAATAAATAAAATAAACTATAAAACTCAACCTTTTTATTTTAAATCAGGTTAAAGTTTAGTGCTAAAATAACTAAAAAAATAAAAATAAAAACCACAGACATATAAAAAACCTACTAAAAATAAAAGAACAAACAAAGCTAAAATGAACAATATACAACTAAACTAAAATAAAAACTATTACAGATATTTAATAAAAGACTAAAAATCAGCAAAACAACAAAATTGCTAAAATAGTAACTAAAATGAAAAGAAAAACATAAAAAATGTTACTTGAAATAAAATAAATGTAAAATAACTATAAAACTTAACCTTTTTATTTTAAATCGGGTTAAAGTTTAGTACTAAAATAACTCAGATAAAACAAATAAAATGAAAACTATACAGACGTATTAAAACAAGTAAACAAAAAATAAAAAGCAAAGCTAAAATTAACAATATACAACTAAAAAATAATTTTAGAAAGCAGAAACCACTCTCAGTGACACTAAATGAACACTGGTTTGTAACAGCATGAGGGCGGGTAAATGATTTTAATTCTTACTGACACAGAAAGGTTATAACCTCGTATAAAACACACTGGCATTTGAAGCTGCTATTAAACACTCATAGTAAAAATAGATGAGCAGTAAAACAGTGTCAGTAAACTTACCACTCCCACAAAAAACACCATACAGGAGAGAGAGAAGCCGCTGGTGTACCCGAGATACCCTGATGACAGACCAGAACCAGAGTTAGGAAACACTTGACAACATCACAAACACAAACTCAACCTCTCTGATACTTCACACAAAGTCTTACCGAGGTTTTTCAGCAGAGACAGCGGTAGAATGATGCCGATGGACACGAACACCACCACGTAATTCCCGTTCAGATACCATTCACTGCACAGAAAGCAAGAACACTTGATTCAATTCAGTTTAATAGCAGTGGCAGTGTTGCAAACGTTCTTCAATAACGAAATAAATGCCCAGGCAGCTCTAGAAGACAATTCTTACTCTTTATTTTCCAGTAGAAATGTCTAAAAATTCATCAATCAAGCTATATTTACTTTAGAAGCCAAAAAGTTTGTAATACTTTAAGTCTCGTTTTCAGAAAAAAAATGCATCAAAATTAAATGAGTTTTTGCTTAAGGCGAGACACTGCAGGTGAATAGGGTAAAAAAAACAAATAGATATCACCTTACTTACTCAGTTGGTTGATTACATTGATAATTGCAAACATTTTTTGTATTATGTTTTTTAAAATGTTAGGTTTAAATATGCACTTATGCACTTATTTGTATACATTTCTAGTACAAACATCTACAATAAAATCGAAATTCTTGTTTTGTTTGACATTTTAAAGTCAAATATTTTCACAGAGGGGATTTTGGATATCTTATTTTATCACTCCATAATTCAGAAAAAAACTTTGAACAGACAGAAAACCATGATTTTTTTTTTTACCATTTTTGGGGGAGTAAAATGTATTAAATTAAGCTAACTGTATATGAACAAATCCCTCTTTATAAACCTTCAGGACATATACAAGAATAAAAATGTAAAGTTTGGTGTGTGTAAGTGCTACTGAAGTGGAGATTTATGGCTCAGAGTAGGAGAAAAAACTCATTTTGAGAAAACGGCCTTTAAAAATATGGATTGTGATTGAAATCTATTGACACAAATAAATAAAGTGCTATAAAAGAAACACTTAACAATGTCTTTTGGGTGTTTTCTTTTCACTAGTCTGAAAAAAACACTTTATGAAAAAGCAAAAAGCCCAAAATCTCAAATTTGACAGGTGCATGAAAAAACTGTTTCCCCTTAAAAAAAAAAAGAATGGCATTGGGGTCAGAAAATTAATCACGTTTACCTTTAAATTAAGTTTATTTTTCTGATCCCACTGGCAGATATTTGTCCTGATTTAAGCATTAACTCACTTATTTTTTACTACAATTTTCAGAAAACAACCCTTAATGTATTAAATTTATATTACATTTTTTACATATTTTGTATATTATTATTTTTTTATCTATTTAGACATTTAGCAGATGCTTTTATCCAAACTTACAAAAGACGACAATGGAAGCAATCAAAATCAACAAAAGAGCAACAACATGCAAAGAAATGCATGCAAAAACATATAAAACAAGAAGTAGGTTTACAAATTAATCTTATTAACAAGGAAAATAATGTTTGATTGATGCATGGATCCGTATTTTTCTCCAATCCAGTACATACACTCACACTGCTACAAATGTATCTCATAAATCAGTTGTTGCTTTATTTTATATAGTGTTATATGAACACAGACACTCATTAAACATCACTGAGACTTACCCAGTGTTCTCCTCCAGCCCGAGAAAAGCTTTAATCACTTCTGGCAGCTCGTATTTGACTATGAACAGGTAGCTGGACATGGCTGAAGACAAACCAAACACATTAATGTCAAACCACTCATGCTAGAAACCAAAGATTCAAGCTTTTTTTTTTTAATATAACATCATTACCTCCTATATTCTGCAGAGTTATTGATCCAAAAGCTGCCATTTTTCCTGGCCATCCAAACGCTCTTTCTCCGAGCTTCTCATAGATCAGCGAGCCTGTAATTAGAGAACATTATAGCATCAGCTGTGTGTTTTGTATAATAATGTGTTGTTTACAATCTCTTGACAAGCTCACCTCCTTCTTTGGCCGTCACTAGTAACAGATGAACGGAGTAAAGCGACAGGATAGCGACTCCAAGCAGGAGAATGCTGGAAAAACCAAAAAGAAGCGTCAGAAACTCTTCCTGAGAGACATTTACATTTACACATACTGTAAAATTTCATGTGTTCAAATATACAGAGCTACCCAACAAACAGGGAGTGTTTTTTAAAACATTACGTAACATGCTCTTAAAATAACGTTTACTGAATGTTCTTATAACTTTATTATTATTTGAAATATGTTCTCATAAAGTTGAAAGAAAATAATGTTATTTACATTTGAAGAACAAGCTAAGAAACCTTTTTGTACCCTATAAATAATGTAACAATCACAATTAGAGAAGTGGACATTTTAATTTTAGAATATTAAAAATAAACATTAAAACATTATTTTTTGGGTGAAAAATTTAGAATGTTGTAAGAAATGTTCTTTTAACCTTTAAATAATGTTATAATCACAAGAAAACTGGACATTTGAATGGTTTTGAATATTTAAAATAAACATACAAATAACATTATTTTGCAGGAATTCTTAGAAACTGTTAAATATTTGTTATTTATCATATGTTCTCATATGCAATTTATTATTTTTAAACAGTTTTGTACAGTCATAATTTCGATTTTTTATTTGTTTTTTGTTTTTTTATAAAATGCACTGCAAAAAATGCTTTTCTTACTTAAATTTTTTTGTCTTGTTTCCAGCCAAAATATAAAAAAAGTTCTTAAATCAAGAATTGTTTTCTAGACGAGGAAAAATTATTGACTTGTTTTCAGTAAAACAAGTGAAAATTAAGTGAAATTTTGGTTAGAGCAAACAAAATAATCAGCCAATGGGGTACGAAAAAAAAATCTTATTTCAAACAGAAAACTAGATTATTTTTCTTACCCCATTGGCAGATTATTTTGCTAGTTTCAAGCAAAAACGCACTTAATTTTAACTAGTTTTTTTTTTTTCTGAATGCAAGACAATATTTTTTACTCGTCTAGAAAAAGAGAATTTTTAGATATTTTGGCTGGAAACAAGAAAAAAAGTCTAAGTAAGAAAAGCATTTTTTGCGGTGTACTGTTTTAATGTGTTTGTTATTCGCAGTGGTTTACATTTTCTATTTTGGTGATTCGTATTAAAACCAGTTAGAGATCATAACAATTATTAATTTTAATAGTAGTATAGAGAACGTACAACAACTTACAAAAACAAAAACTTTTGTAAACTTTCCCTATTTTTCTTAAAATATCTAACAATTCTTAAATCAAGAAGGATTTTATAGACTAGTCTCTAGTCTTGTTATTTAGAAAATAAATGCTCAAGATTAAGTGCATTTTCGCTTGAAATAATCAAAATAATCTGCCAGTGGGGTAAGAAAAATAATCTTGTTTTCTGTTTGAAATAAATAAAAAAAATTGGCAGATTATTTTGCTCTGTTCTGAAAACAAAAAAAAATATTTTCACTCGTCTAGAAAATCCTTCGAGATTTAAGAATTTTTAGATACTTTGGCTGGAAACAAAACAAAATCTAAGTAAGAAAAGCATTTTTTGCAGTGATAGATAAGTCAGTTTTCAATTTTGATTTTGACCACTGATGGTTTGTATTTCAGAAGTCTAACCATTATTTTGAATGGGCCTTTAGTATAAGCATGAGACACATACATGAGCAGTCTGCATTTAGAAAGCACTTCAAAAATAAACCTTTAGTTAATATCGCAGTACGTTACTTAACAGGCAATAAAAGACGATCCCAGACGTGTTGAAGAACACCTGACTTACAGAAGAGACTCGAAACTTTGTGCAACAACCCTGGCTGTTAAAGCTAAATATAAAGCACGATTTTAATTATCAGCTTATTTCAGCCATGACACGCCAACTTAGCCAGGAAACACTGTTTGAAAAGTGGCCAGTATCCAGAAGCAGCTACAGCTCGCTGGATTACGACTCATAAACTACTGTCACATCTAATTCATGCTCGGCTGTAGCAAGACACAAACTCAACGACAGAAAGACAGATCTTCAGAATCGGTTAATGGCCATTGGGTTACTCGACACCGGCCTCCTGCGGCTCACGAACAGAAATAACCGTCTGACGTGAGCGCCGGAGAATGAATGAGTGATGCGAGGTTGAACACTGATGCTCAGGTGACCGTTTGCACTGAAGGTGTGCATTCGTCGCTTCCTCAGCTGACTGCTGTCTGTCACACACACACACACATGCGCACAAACACACACTTTAACCCCTCACTGAACATCAGACGCTGAGCTAAATATAGCCATATAGTTCATTTGCGATATGTGCGGTGTAGCATGTCACATCGGCCCTGAGAAACCCTGCCGTCCCGACAGCACGTTCGCCAGCACATTCTTTGATAAGAAGCTCTCTGGGGGTTCCTGGAAGTACCGCCTCGGCTACAAACACACCCAGAGCAAACATTTCAACTCTTGAAACAATACATGAACACAATTTCATTTGACTATTTTTTAAATTATTTTTAAAAAATATGTATATATCGTTATTTGTTTTATTTAAGCTTTGGAAAATTTAAAAATGTAAATTTTTGTAACTTTTTTGTGCAATGCCCAGACAGTTAATAAATAAATACAAGTATGGGTTTATTTATTTACATAAATATTTGTTTATTATGGTTTCAAGTTGTATTGCTCGCTGTGGCCTAATTGTGAAAATAATATATACTAAATTTTAATTTAAAGACGTATGTGTTTGAGATGTATATGTATATATAGTGGAAATAAACACTATATTTTAAATGTAAAAAAAATATATGTGTCAAAGACGAAAAAGGGTTAAAAACGATAAGCGCTTTAAATTGTTGCTTTTCCATAAAAAATGTAATTGTTTTCTGTTTAATTTAATTGCATTTGTTGTTTAATTTGCATTTTTATCTGTTTGATTTCATTGCATTTCTCATTGATTTACAGAAGATATTTACAACAAAAAACAATTTTATGACATATTAAAAGACGAATTACTTTCGAATTCTACATTTTAACAACTTGCCACTATCCTAGGTTTTGCCCATTTGTCAGTTAGAATTTTTTTACTCATTTAAAACACAATAGAATTTAATATGCTCCCTTATTCTTTTATATATTTTAATATGCACAAGTCAGAATAAGCATGTTGTTTGAATATTTACTTACTGTGTTACACTGAATTACAGTGCAACATTATTTCATCCAAATTGTAACATTGTATACTCCAAAAACATCCAGAAACTTTAAAAGTAGACACTTTACTTACATTTAATGTGCTTTCTATGGATCACTTTTGTAAATTTCTTTTGATGTGAATATATAATATATAATTTAATAATATGTATTTTTTAATTTTATTGTTTCAAATAAATTCAAAGTTTTGAAATAATTATATATATTTGTATTATTATATGTATTTTTGTTATTTGATTATTTTTTTTCATTTGTATTAAATTTATTTTATTGAAAAATAAAAAAACATATATACTGTATATATATATATGAAATATGGCAAAATATGGCAAAAAAATGAGGATCTGTCCACATTAAATTTGTACACAAAAAAGAGACTAATTTAATAAACTACACTAAATATTTAGTTAAGGAAGAAAGCATGACACTAACTCTAGTCTTTCAGCAACTAGGATTAGGATTGGCTGAAAGCTCTGGCACTTCATTAATATTCATGAGCCAAGCTCTAAAATTCCATATCATGCTCCTCCCACATTTCAGATCACTCTGAGCACAGATACTCACACAAACAGTATGATGCCAGTGTTGGCCATGGCGAAAGACAATCCTAAAATTCCACTTCCCATGATGGCATTACTGAGGTTAAAGACGGACATCCCAAATGAGGCGTGACCCGGGTGCTGCGAGACAGAAAGACAGAGTTGCTCAACTTGAGCTTGAGAGAGAGAGTATAAATATGTTAATTAGTTTCAGAATAGGTATCTTACATATTCTTCATCATATTCCTCATATTTCTTCTTCTTCATCATGCCGTTAGTCAGAAACTTCTGACTCTCTGCGTCTTCTTCATCCAGAAACTGGCTGTAATGCACGACACAAGCACGTGATTTCAGACACCGTGTTAAGACATTTCACAGCTTCTGTTTGCTGTTGCATGATGAATCAATGCATGAATGTCACAATGTTCTACATGCAGACATCAAACAGCTCCAGGGTTAAACACACAACCTGTTGATGGTGGCCTTCTCTGAATCGATGGGCGTGAAGCGTTCGTCCACGCTGCTTTCGTCATCTGCCTCCGTGTACATTTTCTTCAGCTCCATACGGTCCATGTTTACAGCTGTCTTTGGGAAAAGAACTGCAAGAAGAACCAGAGATGTTTGGTTAGAACTGGAATCGACACCAAAAAGCAGCTCCAATATATCATTCCCAAAGTTGTCAGGACTTTTAATGAAGAATGAGTTATTATAGGTTAACTTTTCGAATGTTTATGCCAAGCGACCCTGAACTGATCCTGTCAATATAACAACATCAAATGTTTTGGTTGAGACTCTGAACTTTTTTTTGTGATAAATCAAT
>NW_027394656.1:0-14622 GCF_049309525.1 Garra rufa | reverse complement strand
CTTTAAATAAAGTATAACCAAATCTTTTCATCAGCCTAGAACAACCTTGTCCGTCATTGACATGTGCAAAGCCCCCTTAGGCTCTTGGCCCACTCACTTGAACACACACAAGTGGAGAAAGTCAAGTAAACAGTGAAGATTCGTGTGCAGGGATTTTTACACTCTTACACCCTTCAGTTCATGTCTCAAACATGACTTCCAAATTGCCATCACGATCACTTTGATCTCATATACCAACTGTCCGCACAAGCTAAAAGTGTGCATGTGTTTATGGTTATTGCACATTTGAGAGTGTGTGCTGAGACAGTAAATATTTAGCGTCTATTCAAATAGGTGTAAATGTGTGTCCGAGGGTGGGTGTGTTTTCCGAAGAGGATGGCGGCTTTCTTTGGGTGACTTGATCAACCATTTCCATTAAGGACTAAGAGACGGTCTTTGTAAGAGTATCTGGGTTTCAGCCTGGGAAAAACATGTTCAGAGATCTTCCGTGAAGCTCCAGCTGTCACTGCGGCAGCCACAGATGTCTCCCTGGTTATGTAGCCTATAGCCGCAATCATGGAGCATCTTGGATTTCCATCCACACATGAGTGTGAATCTCAGCACACTTGTCCTCTAGCACACTCCATAGGGCTTGACATTCTGACCTCATTAACCCTAATCAAAAACTAATCTATCAGTGCATGCCTTTATTAAAGGGATAGTTCACTCAAAAATGAAAATGTGATGTTTATCTGCTTACCTCCAGGGCATTCTAGATATAGGTGACTTTGTTTCTTCAGTAGAACACAAATGAAGATTTTTAACTCAAACCGTTGCAGGCTGTCAGTCATATAATGACAATCAATGGGACCCACAGCTTTGAGAGTCATACAAAACAAAACTCACCACTAATGCCATGGAGTTGTATATTTATGTATGTATTTTTCAGTGTATTACAATGCGGTTTCCAGCGGGCTCTATGTGGTTTCTAGAATGTTTGCTTACTGGTCCAAGTCAATTGTCCACCCACAAGTATACTATTGTTTTTAGTATTCTGGTCTCTTGATATCCCTTACCAAAGATACTTAAGTAAAGTTCAAGTATATTTTGAAGTAAACTTTATGTAGTAAGTATAAAAATATCAGTGTACCATAGTATACTTTTTATTTCAATACTCATTGGGACTAAATTGGCCCAATTTCTAGTATATAAAAGTACACTTTTAAGTATAATTTAAGTATAACAGTAGTAAATTTCGAGTACACAGCTAGTTTACATCTATGTTTTCAGTTTGTACTGCAAGAATACTAAAAGAGAACTTATAGGTATACTGATAGTTTACTAATTAAATACTTTTGTATTTAAGTCTCAGTAAACCACTAGATTAGTAGTTTTATACTGCAAGTATACTTTACATCATACTTTAAGTATACTACTATGTCTCTATTTAGGTATTAATTTGTATATATTTTGTTAAATGAATATCTGAACATACAAAACATCAAAAGAAAGAACAGGGTATCTGCTTGTAAACAAAAATTCTAGCTTCATGCATTCTTTTTCACTTGAATGTGGGTACGTTTCATGAATAAATAAACATCATTTTGAACAAAAAGAAGTTTCATGAAAATTAAAACGTAGATGGAGTTGATCAACACCCCAAAGCTGGACAGTCATTATTACCTCTTCATAGGTCGAAATTTTATTCCATAACGTTACACAGTTTTCCATATCTATGGCTTTGATGCTGTTTTTATGTCTGATGGTTGTGTTAGATTACATGTGGAAGCATCTGTTGTTTCGGTTTCTTCTTCACTTGTGATGTACAATAGCGTACAACAATGAAAACACAGATTCTCAGAGCACAAGTATAGCTCAAATATATTTAGATCTTTCCTAAATATAAGTCAAGTATACTTAAATGTCATTTGAAGTATATTTCTGAGAAGTATATAAAGCACATTTCTATGTAAGTACATAAAATGTATACTGAAAGTATACTTTCCTATTTTTTTGTTTAAAAGAAGTATACTACTAGCACACTTGAATAAACTTCTTTTTCGTAAGGGATATCTTGGCATTTTTCTTCATTTTCAGAGTCGCACGTGGACGTTTAATACTTGGGTTAGAGGCCTTGAAAAACACCTTGTGCAACAGTAATACCGATGCTTGCTTTAGTACTGCATTAAATCATTCTAAAACGCAAGTGTCTAAACCTGTGTTCCTGTCTATGCATATGTATGTACAAGCGCCCTGAAAATGACATTAAGCCCTCTGAAATGTTATAGGGCAGACCGCAGGCCGAAGTGGAGGGTTTCCCGAGAGTATTGTGTTAGCAGCCATATGTCAGCTTGTTAAATGAGATTAGAGAGCACTGGCTGTGCCGCTGAGGTGAAATCTGAACCTAATAATTTCAATGTAAAAGAAGATACCAGAAGAGGAGGCCTTCAGATGGCGGTTTGGATAAAACAGCTTAATATCCACCACTAAACACTTAAGAACTGCAAATTAGTCCAACACAAGCAAACTCTGTATTGTATTCAAAAGCAAGATCGGTTGCTATAAATCCTCAGCCCTAGTCTCTTCAATCACATAAAGCATTCCTGCATATTTGCCAGTTTAAAAACAAGACATTTAAAGTCTAGATGGCACATTGGAAAAACAAAAAGAGTTTACAGTAATGCCCTTACTGCAAAGCAAAGCATAACAGATGGTTAAAAGCAACATAGTATTGTTGAAGTGCATATATAAATTATTTAATACAAAAAATGCGTTACTTGAGATGTGAAGCTCAACTGTCCTCCAGCTGCTCTCCTTGTCTGCAGTTTAGAAATAGGATAAGCGTCTACTCATGAACATCTCTTCGCATGACAGAAGAAAAAAAAATGAGAGGAGGATTGGATGATAAAAGCACCACACATAAGAGGCCAAATTAACTGTAATTTTAACTGAGGGATGAGATTAAATTATTTGGTAATCAACAGCATGTCACAGATGCTGTCCACAAAGCTTCACTTCTGTTTAACTCAAATTAGGGTGACCAGACGTCCAAGCTTTCAAGGGAAAGTCCCAACTACACACAGTTTCACAATACACTCAAAACAGTCTGTATGCTGCAAAAAACCCTGACCAATATAACCTGCTGGTTACCAGAGCAATTGTCTAATGATTATTTTCACCAACAGAAGTGGCTAATGACAACAGTGGGGAAAATAATTATTTGATGCCCTGCTGATTTTGTATATTTGCCCACTGACAAAGAAATGATCTGTCTATAATTTTAATGGTAGGTTTATTTGAACAGTGAGAGACAGAATAACAACAAAACAATCCTAGAAAAAAAAACAATTTCAAAAAAGTTATAAATTGATTTACATTTTAATGAGTGAAATAAGTATTTTATCCCCTATCAATAAGCAAGATTTCTGGCTCCCAGGTGTCTTTTTTACAGGTAACAAGCTGAGATTAGGAGCACTCTCTTAAAGGGAGTTACCTGTATAAAAGACACCTGTCCACAGAAGCAATCACTCAGATTCCAAACTCTCCACCATGGCCAAGACCAAAGAGCTGTCCAAGGATGTCAGGGACAAGATTGTAGACCTACACAAGGCTGGAATGGGCTACAAGACCATCGCCAAACAACTTGGTGAGAAGGTGACAACAGTTGGAGCGATTATTCACAAATGGAAGAAACATAAGATAACTGTCTGGGGCTCCATGCAAGATCTCACCTTGTGGAGTTTCAGTGATCATGAGAACGGTGAGGAATCAGCCCAGAACTAAACAGGAGGATCTTGTCAATGATCTCAAGGCAGCTGGGACCATAGTCACCAAGAAAACAATTGGTAACACACTACACCGTGAAGGACTAAAATCCTCTGAAAGGTCCCCCTGCTCAAGAAAGCACATGTACAGTCCGTCTGAAGTTTGCCAATGAACATCTGAATGATTCAGAGGAGAACTGGGTGAAAGTGCTGTGGTCAGATGAGACCAAAATCGAGCTCTTTGGCATCAACTCAACTCACCGTGATTGGAGGAGGAGGAATGCTGCTTATGACCCCAAGAACACCATCTCCACCGTCAAACATGGAGCTGGAAACATTATGCTTTGGGGGTATTTTTCTGCTAAGGGGACAGAACAACTGCACCGCATCAAAGGGACGATGGATGAGGCTGTGTACCAAATCTTGAGTGAAAAACATTGAAAATGGGTCGTGAATGGGTATTCCAACATTACAATGACCAAAACACAGGATCAAGGCAACAAAGGAGTGGCTCAAGAAGAAGCACATTAAGGTTCTGGAGTGGTCTAGCCAGTCTTCAAACCTTAATTCCACAGAAAATCTGTAAAGGAAGCTGAAGGTTTGAGTTGCCAAACATCAGCCTCGAAACCTTAATGACTTGAAGAGGATCTGCAAAGAGGAGTGGGACAAAATTCTTCCTGAGACTTGTGCAAACCCCTGTTGAAAAAAACAGCATATGCTGGTTAGGTATGTTTTGGTGCTGGGATGCTGGTTTTAGCTGGTTCATGCTGGTTCTTTTGCTGGTTTATGCTGGTCCTTGACCAGCAACATGACCAGCATAAACCAGCAAAGGACCAGCATAAACCAGCTAAAACCAGCATCCCAGCACCAAAACATACCTAACCAGCATATGCTGTTTTTTTCAGCAGGGACATTTCCAAAAGCACAAACATTAAATAACTTTAGATAAGTTAAAGAAGGTAGGCCTAATTACAAAATAATATCTGAAAACATACAGTACAAAAATGTCTGTTTTTAATTCATTTTGACTATGAAATACAAAATATTTCCAATTTTCATTTTAGGATTCTGCAGCCAAATTATCCTTTAAAATAGTTTAAAAGAGACCCAGACACATTCAGGCAAACATTCCAATAACGGAACAAACTGTGCAATGATGAAGAGCAAAGCTCTTCGTTTAATAACTTCTACCTTTGCCCATAATACAAACAGATGGGGTTTGTTTTCCTAATGAAACCACTGGCTATTTTAGTCACTGCTCGCTAGCTGTGGACAAAACACTGGAGCATGTGGCGCAGGGTGCAGCGCAGCAGGTCTGAGAGCTACGCCAGACCGCGCCTGACCGACCGAGCCGCACCCGGAGGTTTCCACTCGCCTCAGGGAGCTTGTTTATCACACAGCTGAGGTGTCATCTTGGAACATGGAGGAGAAGGGCAAATATCTGCACCCTGTCCAAAACCACAAGCCTCTCTTTCCCATGTCGTGCTTGACCCCATCCTTTATCATATTTCATAAATAATCCCCCCGTGACAACACCAGGATTTGTGATAATCTACATGTGAGCACGGCTAAAATATTTAGGAGGTCATATAAAAGTCCTTTGAAATGGACTTTCTTCAGTGTGGATGGGCTTATCAGTCATCACTTCCTTTATTAAGTCACCTTCCCGCCTAATAAAAAGCAACATCTCATTGTGAGCAGTGACCTCTGCTGGTCACTTACACTAAAGGTGCTTCACGATGCCATAGAAGAACCTTTTTTTGTCTGAATGGTTCCATAAAGAACCTTTAACATCTGAAGAACCTTTCTGTTTCACAAAAGGTTCTTTGTGGTAAAAGAAGGTTCTTCAGATTATAAAAAGGTAAGAAAGAGATGGTTCTTTAAAGAACCTTTGACTGAATTGTTCTTTGTGGAACCAAAAATGGTTCTTCTATGGCATCGCTGTGAAGAACCTTTTGAAGCACCTTTATTTTTAAGAGTGTATAGCAGTCAGTAGATTATGCAACTCTAGTCGGAACTACAAGCCATTGGCGAGACATTCTAGTGAGTTCTGATGTTGTTTTAATAGCTTTAAATGCTGTATTACACCTAACACAGCATTTAAAGGTATAAACTGAAAAAAAAAAACAATAAGTAAATTTAAGTAAAATTAGCAATGTAAATTAGTAAATTTATGTGTGTGAGTAATTTCTACTTAATTATTTTAAGTTTACTCTGCAGTCCTCAAGTACAATTCACTCAGCCACGGTTTGTAAATTTGAATCAAACATCATAGCATTGAAAAAAAATGCCAGCATGTTTCACTTACAAAGGATGGTTCCTTATTGTTTTTAAGGTTATATGTACTTATATTGAATTTACTTTTTTAAATTCTTGCCTGAACTCAATTATTTAATGTAGAAAATACATTTGTTTTTCTTTATTATTTACTTCACCACAAAATCATTTTTATCAGTGTTGATCACCTAAAAATGTACTTAGACTTAGCCATTATGAATTTCTTTTGCTAAACACAAAAGAAGATATTTTGAAGAATGTTGCTGGTAGCCATTGACTTCCACAGTATTTCCCCCCCATGCTTTAAAAGTCAACGGCTACTAGCAGCTGTTTCGTTACCAACATTCTTCAAAATATCTTCGTTTGTGTTTAGCAGAAGAAATAAATTCATTCAGGTTTGGAACAATATAAGGTTGAGTAAATGATGACAGCATTTTTATTTTTGGGTGAACTAACACAGGCATTAAAGACATTAATAGTTATTGTTTTCAGCATATTTAGACTTTCACTTTGGCCATTTCTGCATATGAGGAGGAAAAAAGTACTTATGAAAAACACAGACACAGATAAATATCAACATGGTTTCTTTAATATAAATTATTTTGCCATAATAACAGTTATAGTGAAATGAATTTGCAGATGCATCAACCATCAACAGAACAAAATTCTAATCTTCCATAATCTTCAGTATAAATGCACTTGGTATTAAAAGCAAGTAATACTACAATATTATTATTTATTATTATAACAATAAACCTTCAAAGTCAAAGTATAACCACTTATACAGGGAAATCTCTGAAAATCTAAAAAAAGGACAAAACAAATTTTGTTCGTGCAAAATGTTCTTGTATCACAGCAGAGTGCAAGATTTAGACTTTTGCTCATCGTCATCATCCAGTCCCCCTTTTTTCCTGTTTGGGTCATTAAGCTCATCAAAGAGTCCGCTGTCAATCATCTCCTGTTGCCATGGAATTGGCACTGCCCCTGTGCTGAATTCATTAAAAAACGTCTTATCATTGGCATCAAATTCAACCCCCTTGACCTCAGAGAAGTCCCGAATGTCTCCGGTGTCTTTAGCATACACAACATTGGGTTTGGGCACCCATGGAGGAGCAATAAGCCCCGCCTCTAGCCGAGGGATGTTGATGGATTTGAAGAACTCGTGTTTCCTCGGGTCATCCCTGAAGGCAAAAAAACAGTTATGGATAAATGCACGGTTACGGCATGATGTTTACCCACAATTATCTAAAATATTAAAATAATAATTCATCTATATTTACTTACTATCATGTCATTACAAAACTGTTTGTAGAAAGTTCAAATTAAATTCTGCTAAATTTATTTCCACTGTTTAAGAACGTCCAAACTTCCAAAACCGTTCTACCCTTTTTCCTTCTCTTGGGAGTTATTCATATATGTGCATTACACTCGTAAAAATAAAGGTGCTTCAAAAGGTTCTTCACAGCGATGCCATAGAAGAACCATTTTTGGTTCCACAAAGAGCAATTCAGTCAAAGGTTCTTTAAAGAACCATCTCTTTCTTACCTTTTTATAAGTTGAAGAACCTTCTTTCGCCACAAAGAAGCTTTTGTGAAACAGAAAGGTTCTTCAGATGTTAAAGGTTCTTTATAAAACCATTTAGACAAAAAAGGTTCTCCTATGGCATCGTGAAGCACCTTTATTTTATAAGAGAGCATGACAAACCAACCAAAATCATTAAATTCTAGCAATTGTCCCCAGCTTTAAAAAATCAAATGTGGCGCCAGCAGTGCAGGTTGGCCGTCAATAGCATCAAACGTCATTGGTTTTTGCAGACCTTGTGACTAAATGCCTTGACATCAAACCTAACGTGTCTTTTTAGGCGCCATGTTTGCTCTGAGAGCTGGAGATCGTCATTAAATAATAACCCAAAAATAATAAATAATAAAGAAAGCTAAAAGCTGAAATGAGTCACGTTAAATACTTGTGGTAATATTATGATGTTTTTGGTCATTCCTGACAGATGTGACAGAAGCTGCGCAAAAATTCTTTTAAAATATCCTCTCTCTGTGTACCATGGAAAAAGTAAGAGCACACCGGTTCGGATTGACATATGGATGAATAATGTCAGAGATTTCACTTCTGGGTGAAACTGCTTCTTTAACAAGATTGAAATAAAAATTGTAATGGTTTGAAATGATTTCAGCAACTGACTTTGGGAAGAGTATTATATGTTAATATGTAATTTAAACCTATGAGCAATGAAGCTGGTATGGAATCTCTTTGAATGAAAAGACCCAACGATATTATGTTTTAACATTCATGCTTTGCTCCGTCCAAACCCAGTACTGAGGCTCCAAACCCACCGCCAGTGCTCTCACCGAGAAAGGCTGACAGAAATGCTCTGTTTCTTCGATTTGCTGCCACACTGGCTTGATTTTGCTGACAGAATGAAGCTTTTGCTCCTATGCTGGCATGCAGAGGGCAGAGTTGGACTGGCCACGTCCTAATAATGACCTGGAGTGGAAAAAGTATGTCTTCTTGCCATGAAACACAGAAACGCTGCCACTTACTTGCAGCCAAGGCGGTCCTCTGCGTTCTTTTTCAGAAAAAGACTGATGATGTCCTTTGAGGGGGCGCCGAATTTTTTGTGTTCAAATTTGCACTCGTCTTCTAGAGTTCTCCTTACTATCTCTTCTTTAGTAACCTTCTCTTTGTGATCTCTAAAGGGCAGACGGCCAGCCACCATCTCATAGATGCTACAGCCCAAGGCCCACCAGTCCACTGACGTACGATACGGCTCCTGCTTCAGGATCTCTGGCGCCATGTACCCTTTAGTGCCAGCCTGCGATGGAAAAGACAACAAGAGGGGTTATGAGAAAAATCATTCAGCCTTCTTGAAGACATCTGAAAAAGCATTTTAGTTCATATTTAAAGACATCTAGCATGGTATAAACTCTTTGACCTTTTCATCATCCTTACTAAAATCCCATTTCAGAAGAGATTCCTAAAACCACACAAAAACAATCCCATTTTACCAGTATGTCTCTCCAGGGACTCAAGTCAAACCCTTTGAGGCACACGACTCTTTGAAGATGGCAGTGCTGTGCCAACCCAACTTTGGGTATTACTGTGATTAGCATTACTGAGGGCTTATTCAAGGTTTTGCGGTACCCCTGGCTGTCTAAAATATTAGTAAATAATGAAAAAGTACTTTTTTTATTGGTAGTTTCTCGTTTTGACACTTATTGTAAGGTATTATCCAGGTCATTCTTCATTTGTGGTGGCACAAAACTTTACAACAGTTGAAATAAACTTTAAATACCAATAAATCATAAACTGTTTACATGTTTGTATTCTGTAGGGTAAACACAATTTGTGCAATGTTAATAGTTGAATTTTTGTTTTAAAATACATATTTAATTGAATTTGAGAGATTGCATTTGTAACAAAATATGCATATTCCCGCCATACGTCAGAGAGTTATCATGGAATGTAATTGCAAAAATCATTTTTTTAACACAAATAAAGTGGTTATATTGTGAATATAGGTTTTATTTAACATGTACAATTTTATTAAATACTTTAAAAAAAATACATATTTTGTTATATCTAAGAAAAAATGCAATTTGTCCCCCAAATTCATGTCTGTGGTGTTGCAACAATGGATGTCACGTGTAAGCAATGGGTGTGTAAAGGTCATTGCAGATGCTAATTGATCTAAGGGGTGCATGGTGAGTACATTATTTCTTATTAATTTTCTTAAAAATAGCTACATTTCTGACAATTTCATGTCACACTTTATTAGTGTCTGTGGTGTTATGTTGATAACTTGCAAATCTGACATATTTTATTCAAGATTTTGATAAATACATACTTATTAATATTTCCAAAATGTCCCCTAATTTTGAAATCAACATGATGGCAGCCTCCATTTAAGAAAAGTCTATATTTAGGCTAATTTGTCTGTGGTGTTACTGTCTTTCTTGGTAATACCATAGACATAAGTGGTTGTGTTTGATTAAAAATTGTAAAAAAAAAAAAAAAAAAAAAAAAAATTAGTCCTTAACATGTCTGATGGTAATAAGCAAGAAATGCTTTAATACTTAATTGTTTTCCCTATATTTTTCTACAGATATTACAAGGTGTGACAAGGTTGAAGTCTGTAACACATTTAAAGGGATACATTGCCTTCAGTTAAAATTTTTGGTTTTGCTTCTCTCATAGATATAATTCATTTCGGGTCTCATTAATCTAGCATTTGTGTCAGAGCAAATAGTTTTGGCTGAGGGCAAAATCTCATCATGTTATGTTTTATGTAAATTTAATGCTGTATATCAGAGTGCTGCCTTTGTACTTTTGACTACTTTTACAGAGGTGCCACGGGACTGTTGTATAAATGCAGTATCACACTTCAAGCCATGCAATATGGCTGTATATCGGCACGCTGTGATTACCTATGGCCAATTCACAGCCCTTATTTCTGGGTCAACATATCTGCATGCCAAACACTGTCTTTCTGCTGCAAATGTGGGTGCAGTTTCTGATGTAGAATGCTTGTCAAAGTTTAAGTGGACATGTTACATCAAAAAATGTATTTATAACAAAAATTGTTGGTAAGTATATATTTGCTGAAACCATGACTATTTTATATATTTTTTCATTAAAATGATTAATGAATTAATTAAAGAATTCAACCCTGTCACAAGCTTACAACCCCGTAACAATTAGAAATGCATATATTTCTGACGGGGTTGAGGTTTTTCACTCAAAATGGCCACTGCTCCTCAGTTAGGAGATCAGACCATATATGGCAGCAATAAAACAAGTACATTGTATATACTTATGGATTAAAATAAACTGTTGAAAAATAATAATTTTTCATCTTAATTGTATGTATCGGGTTGTGTGTTGTTAAGCTTGACAGAACCCTCCCTGACTATAATATGTCTCAAAAATATGAATAAAAAGTGTGATACTAGCACAAGTAAAGAATCCTGAATTATGTCATTTCTGGTAAATAATGTCAAATATGAGTCTAAATTATTACGAGCGTAGTTGAGTTCAGACTGTGGGACGCAACTTTAAATTCTGTTTTTCATAAAACATCTTGCAGTTTTTTTAGAAATATATTTCTCACAAGAAAGAAACACAAATAAATGCTTACATTATTGCCAAAAATCTATGAAACTATGCAAATTTTGTTAATTTTCTAATTTTCTAAGTACAAACTCACTGAAGTGCCTATGGGGACATGACAAAATACTTGATTTAAGATATATATAAGATATTATTTTATGCTAAAAAATATTAAAATGCAATAATTATTTTTATCCATTATAATGGGCACACCAAAGTACTGTGAAAAGCTTCAAACAATTAATATTGATAAACCACCACTTTAGAAACTCTAGGGGACTGAAATATTACCGAATCCCAGGAATGACCCATCGAGTGCCCATACTGGATATTTGTGGGGTTCAGACCTCAAAGTTTTCTACCAGCTTAGATTGTTACCCTCTAGTCTATGCCATTATCATCAACATAATAAAATCTTGTCTTATGTTCCTGTTCTTACCTTTTGAGTAATGGTTTTCCCATTTGGTAGCTCCACAGCTAGGCCCAAGTCTGACAACCTGCATTGGCCTTGACTGTCTAGAAGAACGTTTTCTGGCTTCATGTCCCGGTACACAATATCCATGGCATGTAGGTGCAGGAGACCAGTGATGATTTGAGCTGTGTAGTGAATGACACGCTCCATCTCAATGCCAGTCTCCCCAATGCGGTAGATGTGGTACCTAAGATCCCCTCCATTCATCAGAGTCATTACCAGACAAAGGTGGGTTGTCGTGTCAAACGCGTAGGCCAGGTTCACCAGAAACAGGCTGTTCACCTTCTCCAAGATTTTTTTCTCCAGCAGAGCCATCTTTTCCCCTCCTTTTTTCTTCAGACGTCTTTTGTCCAGCTTTTTGCAGGCGTACATCTGGCCCGTGTGTTTGACCTGAACAGCACACACCTACAGAGAGATTAGAGTAACATTTAGAAGAGAAACATTACAGTTTTTAAATGGAAAGATGAGCTAGATTTGGACAGAATTCTAGATTTTATACATTACTCTTTTTTTGATGCAGTAAAATGCTATTGAACATGGGGCAACAGTGAGAATACTGCACTTTAGTACTCAAGACCAGCCTTGGTCTTGTCTTGGTCTCAGACTAAAAGGACTTCCCTGCAAAAAATGGTTTTGTTACTTAGATTTTTTTGTCTTGTTTCCAGCCAAGATATAGAAAAAAAATTAAATCGAGGAGGATTTTCTAGATGAGTAAAAATTATTGTTTAAAATTAAGTTTTTGCTTAGAACAAGAAAAATAATCTGTCAATAGGGTAAGGAAAAAAACTTTGTTTTGTGTTTGAAATAAGATTTCTTTGCTTACCCCATTGGCAGATTATTTTGCTTGTTCTAAGCAAAAGCTCAGTTAATTTTTACTTGTTTTTTCTGAAAACAAGACAATATTTTTTACTCTAGAAAATCCTTCTTGATTTAAGAATCTTTAGATATTTTAGCTGGATATAAGACAGAAAAAATGAAGTAAGAAGTGTTTGCAGTGTTTTTTATTTCAAGAACACAACTGCAGAGATATCAATTGTTATATGTATATGAATTGTTGTACACACTTGAAAATCTCCTCAGATACAGATCATATTTCAGGGGATGTCATTGAAGCAGTGTCCAGTGCTTTGATAATGTCTACTAAATTTTATGTCAAAGGTGCCCAGATGGTGCATTATTTTTTGAGGGTATTTTATTCCATTCTGCATTTAAATTCCACTTTTCATCAATAGATGTTCAGTGTTATGCGCAACTAATTTGAAACGTGGCATGTTGTGTTTGGCTTTGTCTTAAAGGAGTAGTTACTTTCAAAACAAAAATGTACAGATAATGTACTCACCCCCTTGTCATCCAAGATGTTCATGTCTTTCTTTCTTCAGTCGTAAGGAAATAATGTTTTCTGAGGAAAACATTTCAGGATTTCTCTCCATATAATGGGCTTCTATGGTACCCCCGAGTTTGAACTTCCAAAATGCAGTTTAAATGCAGCTTCAAAGGGCTCTAAACGATCACAGCCGTGGAAAAAAGGGTCTTACCTAGCAAAACGATCGGTTATTTTCTAAAAAACATTACAATTTCTATACTTTTTAACCTCAAATGCTCGTCTTGTCTAGCTCTATGTGTACTCTGTGTAGAGATTAAAAAGTATATAAATCGTAAATGTTTTTAGAAAATAACCATAAATAATCATTTCGCTAGATAAGACCCTTCTTCCTCAGCTGGGATCATTTAGAGCCCTTTAAAGCTGCATTTAAACTGCATTTTGGAAGTTCAAACACAGGGGCACCATAGAAGTCCATTATATGGAGAGAAATCCTAAAAAGGTTTCCTCAAAAAACATAATTTCTGAATGACTGAAGAAAGAAAGACATGAACATCTAAGATGACAAGGGGGTGAGTACATTATCTGTAATTTTGTGTTCTGAAAGTAAACTACTCCTTTACAGGTGAAGTGTAGAATTTCTGTGCCAATAGCATCTAAAAAACAGTGACCCTATTGTCCACTGGCTGGAAAAAACAGTTTTGCCACAAACACCCACACCACAGGTTAAGCTAGAAACTGGCATGTTGGTCCACTGAAACTAATAAAGCAATGTTTGATAGTGCCACTGTTGGTAATTCAAACAGTGAATGGCTTACTCACTAAACTGGAAAAGAAGACTTTGCAACTGGGATAGGAGATTTTGCACCTGCCTTGTCGGTTGACATATTTTAGGCTGCACAGGCTACTGCCCACATAGCAATTGCAAATGCAAATGCAGCAAAGAATTACAGCCCTTGTGTGGCCCAGATCTAGACTACAGCTATGAGCCACACATGAGCCATAATTGGCCCAAATCTCAGCCAAATAGTAACTTATAACTAGCCCTGAACTGGGCCAGAACATGTTTTAATAGTGCTACCCAATCTCAGCCTTCAGTCAACCATATGGAGACCATGCCCTGATAGCAAGCAACCATTAAATCAGTGTTGAAAATAGTTGATTTGTCAGTTAATGACATTTCATTAATATTACTTTTGCACCCGCTATTAATGTTTCAACAAACCACCATAACTGTGATCAGTAATTGCTTTAGTTGGGTTCTTGATTCTTGCCTTTCAATAAATTGAGTATCTTTTAGTGCTAAAATAGTGTTTCAATGTAAACACTTATGCTTTAAAAAAGACATGTTATTAATGTAATGTTTTAAAATTAAGTTGGCAGTAAATTACTTTTTGTGATGGGTGTGAAGCTGCAATAAAGTTGAGAAATAATACTGATGATCTTTCATTACTGATGTAAATATTCTGTATCACAAATGTGAAAATACTGTGGCAATGTACAGCAAGATTTAGACATCAACAATACAAACCTCAACAATGGTGACAATCATCAAACTAATTCAGATAAACAGATCAACTGCAATGCATGCTGGGAATCATGAATGAGTTTTGTACCATGTTGATACCCAGCATGCATTTCTATCTTAATGTCTAATTGATTCAGCAATTTAATGTTTTTTCTGTTAGTTC
>NW_027394655.1:0-14631 GCF_049309525.1 Garra rufa | reverse complement strand
TAAACTTTAGAGCATGATAGTGTGATAAACAGTGCAATTTTTTATATTTTTTATTTAATATCAACAAATTAATCCACAATAATATTTTTTTACTCAAAACTAAATGAGGTATGTAAGCTTAGATTAATGAGGTTTACGATAAATCAGTTCCAAAAAATAAACACAAAAGCAGTCCTAATTGAAAGAAAACAAGCTGACAAAAAGATTGATACCAACATTTGGTGATAATATTGCATAACAAGAGATTCATAAGCTATTTGTTGTAGGCCGGTCACTTTATATATATATATATATATATATATATATATATATTTTTTTTTTTATATTAACAGACTTATCCGCAAATAACACCACAAGTGTAATTTTTGGTCTTTTTTTCTTTTTTTATTGTACAAAATAAAAGCTTTTCCAAACTAATTTCTTGGTTGAACTTTAGAGCATGATAGTGTGATAAACAGTGCAATTTTTTTTATATTTTATTTAATATTGACAAATTTATCCACAATGGTTTTTTTTTCACTCAAAAACTAAGGTATGTAAGATCAGATTAATAAAGTCTACGATAACAAGAGATTTATCAGCTATTTGTTGTAGGCCGGTCATTTTTGACCAGGAACACCACAAGTGTAAAAAGGTTGAAAAAAAAAAAATGTTTTATGAGAATGAACAATTTTTGCAGTGGAAGTAGTTATACCCCGTGTGAACAAAGTTAGTTAATCTTAGTCCATTTTCAGGAGAAAGAAAATTCTCTCTGGGTCAAAATGACCGGACACAACCTGAGGGTTAAGAGGGCAAGAGGATGCCAGTAGAAGAATATTGTTGCTTCTGCACAATGGGAAGGGTTATATCTCTCCAAACAGATGTATTTCCAAACCACAGCTGTATCGCACATGTCTTGATGTCACTCACCTTCGCCTCCGCACCCTGCTGTATGTGAATCATTGTCATTTTTGCAGTGCAAAGAGACAGATCAAATAGGCCGGGCTCGCTTCTGAACGCAGAACAGGCCTGGCTGGATATGGTGGCAGGCTGTTCAACGCTCAGGGCCATTTCCATAATTACCCAACAGTCCAATCACTGTGGATTCCTGCAACTCTTGATCTCTGCTGATAATCAGCCAGTGTTCTGGTCAGTGCTGGACCCCCAAGGATGAACAGGTGCGGTAATGCGACTGATTGCAACTAATGCAACCGAGGTCTGTTCAGAGAGGACATTCCCCTCTGGACCTGCAATCTGAAGATCTCTCTATAGATGAGAAGAAAAGAGGACTTGTCCTGCATTTGGCTCAGTCTTATCAGAAACCCTCTGAAGAGCAAGAATGCCAGACATTCTCACAACTCTGTTAACGTAAGAGTGTCGGACACTCAGATCAACAAACTGTCCCGCTGTAGCCCTTGATCGCCAACAGAGCACTTGGATGTTAGCATCTAATAGAAATAATTAATCAGCCAGGCGCATAAATAAATAAACAATACACTGGAGATTAGCGAAATAAAGATTTACATTATCTCATATGTTGACTTTGGGCTGTTCAATAACAATAGCTCCATCTAAATACAAAGCTGTGTATGACTTTGAACTAAAGAGCAAATGTAAGGGATATAAAACTTGGACTGTTGTAAATAAAAAATATTAATTATCATTACTCCCCATGTTGTTTTGATAAAAAAAAAGTAATTTCTGTGGAACACAAAAGATAAACATTCTTCAAAATATCTTATTTTATGTTTCACAGATGAAAAAAGTCATACAGGTTTGTAACAACATGAGGGTGAGTAAATGATGACAGAATTTTTATCTTTGGGTGAACTATATATTTCTTGATCCTTTTAAATTTTCAGTAAAAAGAAGTATCTGTGGTTGGCAAAAAAAATATTATGTAAAAAGTGTTACAAGCAAGTGTTACAAAGTGTACAAGTGTTAACGGACTGTGCATTTCGTGACTGTGTAGTTTACACTATTTAAATATGTTGTATTAAGAATATTGATCCTCATATAAAAGTATTAATATCCTAAGTGTTTTTAGTAATATTGTTATTAATATTATAATATTATAATATTATAATGGAATTAATGTGTACCATGAGCTTCAACGTGTAAAAAAAAATAGTATTCCTTCCACTTCTGCACAAACAGAAATGCTGAAATTATAAGTCTTAAATAGCACGGGTATATTTGCAGCAATAGCCAAAAACACATTGTATGGGTCAAAATTGCAATTTTTCTTTTATGACAAAAATCATTAGGATATTAAGTAAGGATAATGTTCTGTACATTTCCTACTGTAAATATATCAAAACTTTATTTTTTATTACTAATATGCATTATTTTTTACTATATGGACAACTTTAAAGGTGATTTTCTCAGTATTTTTTTTTTTACCCTCAGATTTCAGATTTTCAAACAGTTGTATCTCTGCCAGATAGTGTCCTACTCTAAGAAATACATACATCAGTGGAAAGCTTATTTATTCAGATTTCAGATAATGTATACGAGAAAAATGGCCCTTTTGACTGGTTTTGTGGGTCCAGGGTCACATTTGTCTTGGTAGGACATGTGGTATTATGGAAAGGATCATAATGACTTTGGATGAAGTTCATTAAAAGTGGTATTTCCAGCGGTCAGTAATAACGCAGTGCACAGTGCCACACACAAAGACAAGTCAATGTGACACTAATGTCTGTGAAATGTGAAATAAATAATATATAATGCAACATAAAAACATAAAAATGTAAATGTTATCAATATTTTAGTCAATAAAATTGTAACAGGTTTGTTCTGTAATGACCGAAAGGATACATATAAATAATACAATGTGGAAAAAAAGCGGTGCAACATTGTTTTCCGTTAACGTTACACTTACAGTGTATAATATTTTAATTTACTTACACGATGACGCGCGTTCCCGGACTGGACAGACGTCATCGTGCGCGTTCCCCTTCTCGCGCGCTGGTTAAAAAGAAGGTGGAAAGAGCACAGGGAAACATGTGAGTGCACTGAAGAGCATGCAACAGACAACTTAGTGCAACTTTTGATCACACGCATCAACGGGATTTAACTTTTGGGAAAGGAGACGTACAATTTCTGTATATAATCCGATCACTGCTTATTTTTGAATTTATTATTAAAATACAATATCATGTTTTTTCCACTTTGACAACATCATAACCAGCACTTGTCTTAATTTATTATCGTCATTTCTTTCATTTTTCGTTTTTTTTTTTTTTTTTTTTTTTTTTGTTTAATACATTTACTATTATTTAATTAAGACTACTTTATCAGCGAATAGTTGCTTTAATCAAAATAGTTATTCTGTAACAACTTTGTGGACGCGTGGGGACTGTCATACAGCAGTCCTGATTTTTGAGCAGTCGCGTGTTCCGCTTTTGGTTTAATCCTTCTGAAAATGAAGCATTTGAAATTTGTGCTTTTGTTGGCCATCGCGGCCAATTTTTGGGAATGTGGTGATGCGAAATTCGGCGAGAAAGGAGAATTAAGTCCAAGGAGGAGGAGATGTTACGATGGAAGTCTGCCGAAACGCCTGAAGAAGAAGGAGAGAAAACTGTCACTGGAGGGAAGCGGCGGAGGGGAGGTTTGTCACAGGCTCTATCCTCGCGTGTCCTGCTGTCCGTCCAGGAGGGCTCCGTATCAGATACTCCATCGGAAAGATGCTCGGGTATGTTCAGGCTTCCTGCAGCCTCAAATTGACCTAGTGATTCTCATGCATGTTTTGTTATGGTAACGGGTTTATGCATTGATTTTAAGATGTTTGCAACAGCAGTGTATGGAGGGTTAATCTTGTAGGCTAATGAACATATGGATACATATAGGCAGTATGCGCACTGTGTGTATTGAACGCGTTGTGCGTTAAAACCTGCAAGACGCAGAACGCGTGAGTGTCGAGACGCGGTTTTAAAAGTTGAACTTGTTTTAACTTGACATTGCATTGTAAAAAAAAAAACGTGGCATGAGACGCTGATAAACACGGTGAGGTCGTTCGCAGTGGCTAAAGACGTCCGTCCCGCGCATGTTTACATAGAAAACAATTAAAAACAGCTCGGACGGAGGTAAGAACGCGTGCAATGCGCTTCACTCGCGAGCACGAGGCGTATGAATGAAATCGCTTAATTTTCATGCTCCCTTGCAGCAATATTGTGTTTCCGAAATTAAAATCTCTCCTAAAAGCTGTATTCCCGCAGTTAAATGTTTGTATGTATAGATTAGACGTTTTGCGCAACTTTTCACACTGATGTTTCAATGACAGCATGTGCTTCTCGAAGTGATGGATATAATTTACATAAACCAGATGGGAAACAAATGTCTCTCGATCGGTAATGAATCGCACCTTTCTGAGGCTTTCTATAGACGTGAGAAGATTCATCTCAATAGTTTTATCAATGAACACATTCTATGCCGAGAAATCGCTCTCTTTTCTCATGTAAACAACCTCCGCAAATCGACATACGCGGCTGGGTGGCATCGCACGTCGGTTTGTGACAAAAAGCCATATTGCATCATTTAATTTGCTCAAGTCATGCAAATAAGAGCGAGGCTGAATGGAACAAAAAAGAGTCGACATCTCCTCCTCCCCACTACACTGCCCACACACGGAGTCTTTTTGCTTATGGCAAAAGAATAACAACAACACCATTGTGTTTGTTAGTTTCACTAATGGGTGAAGCTGGAGAACATCATTCTCCCCCAGTCCTTGGCTCTGTCCAAGTGTTAGTTAATGCCTTTGAGTGAGTATTTGTCATGCTCCCCACCCCAAACTTACTTACACCAATTCCCAGAGGGCCAAAATGGTTTCACTTAAACTGTTTAATACAAGCTTACAGGTTTTGTGGGGAACTTAGCTCAGTTGTGGTTTCATTTGGGGGTGTGGGGGGGGGTGCTGAACTGCGAATTCCGTGAATCATGTCAGGTGATTCATTCGTTAAATCGTCTGTTTGTTGAATCTTACGGTTGTGGTAACAAAGATCATCGATCACCTTTTTCTGGCACCTCAGTGAGAACTTGTGAGCTGTAGCTTCCCTCATTGTTTGTCGCTAAATGACGAGCGATTGTTTTCAAATGAGTCTTTGTGTTTACGTTTGTTCTGTCAATTTCAGTGACAAAGGATATTGTGTGCCATGATGCATAATCCCAACATCTGCTCAGGTTTCACCAAATAAACACAACTATTGTGACTTTTCATGTCGAACCACACTATTTCGAAGCACCTATTGTTAACTAAGTAATAGACAGTTGAACTTAAGCTCATGTATGCCTCCTATTTGCACTGGCGTGTTTCGACAGTAGTTACGTATGGCCTGAAAAGGCTGTGATGTAGACCGTGGTGTGATTCGAAGCAGCTTTGAGCAACTTTTGGCATTTTTTGGAAAGCACAAAAAAAACAAAGGTCCTCTTGTTGCTGGTGAGGGTGATGGCAACATTGGAGCCCATCCCAGCAACATATGGGTAGAGTGCATGGTTGAGAGCACACAAATGCTTCTCTCCATGGACCATGTGCCAGTCCATGGCTCACTAAATCAATGGGCAATTTAAAGCAGGAGAGTTGCCACTCACAGACCGGGCGAACACACCAACCACTGCAAGACTGAGAGCGAAGAGAGCTTGAAAATTCCCTTTCCGAACTCTCTGGTTCATATGGCGGTGTCAATACGTTTTTTGGACAGTGTTTTATCTTCCACCCACAAAGATGGTTTTGATTCACTTGAAAGAATTTGGAGAATCAAAATCAAAGAAATCTGTCAAAATGGTTTACTACGCCGAGCAGCGGGCCGGGGAGGAGGTGGCCCGTCTATATGCTGTCTGCTGGGTGTGCTGGTCTAATTGACTTGGACAGACTGCTAATTTGTTGATACCAGCACGGGAACGATGTGCCCGTCTATCTATAAATTGGTGTTTACACATGGACCTCACACAGAGAGAGGGAGGTTTACCAGACTGCTGCGGCACAGGCGCATGTCTGGGGAAGGGAGCAGATTACATTGTTGTTTTATTACAGCTAATTTGTTACATAAATAAGCCTGCTCATTTTCTCGGCCCTAATCTACTGTTTACTTTTGTTTGGTGACTTAAGAAACATTTTGAGTATCCTCATTTCGGTCCGTTCGCTCCAGCATGGGTTCAGCTGCCATGCGAGGTGCAATTTTGGCTTAGCTGTTTGTGAGCTCAAATAAACAAATCAGGAGAAATCAAGTCCACATGGATGTGTGGTGTTTGTTAAGAGAGATGTTTAGAATGTGAATTGCGTCCAATTAACGAGAAAACATTCCAAAAATGTGTGTCAAACCACCTAGTTTGATTTTTTTTCCTTTATTACACACAATCTACGTTATTATATAGGAAAAGCTTTGTAGCATGAGTAAAATTTAGATTAGCTGTTCAATTAGAACCACAGTTCTAATCTTTGCTGGTTGTTTTTCCCTCCTCAGATCTTCTCAACCAATAACACAGAGTGTTCTAGGCTGCTGGAGGAGATTAAGTGTGCCCATTGCTCACCACATGCCCAGATGCTCTTCCACTCACCCAAACTTGAAAAAGCACCACACAGAGAACAAGATCTACCCCGCTTATGCCACGACTACTGCCAAGAGTTCTACTACACCTGCCGAGGACACGTACCAGGTAACAAACATGATCAATGCAAGAGTTTTGCATAAAGAACATCAGGAACATTCCCCTTCTGACAAATGTATTGCAATTATTCTAAGTGCAGGTCAACAAATTTCCTTAGATTAATGCATCAGACTGTGAGAGAAAACTAAATATCTGTGGCAGCTCCTTGCAAGGCAAAAATACTTTGAAAGGGAGAGACTCGTTCTTCTGATGTTCATGAAATGCTATTCGCTAACCACTTGTTGCACTTTTTTTTGCAATGACTTAAAAATCACAAGAAGCCTTAAAATTTTGTATTTAAAATAAATAACAAAATGGAAGTTTAAAGTTGTGACAAACAAAATTCAAAAACACTCAAAACACTCAAAAACACCACAAACAAAGCTTGAAAATTTCTAGCTGTAAATGAATGATTTTATGACCTGTTTCTTCCCTTCGGTCCTTTGGCAAGCATCTTATTTTACGTCAGCACAGCCTGCCAAGATGTGTTTGGTGTTTATGTGCGTCTGTCTTTGGGTATGTGTGTGTGTGCGCATGGTCTGACTATGGTCTAGACATGACTGACACTCACACCTCACACAACACACACACACACTTTACAGGATGCATCGAAAAACGAGGCCTGTTCAAGGCAATGCTCACATAATCAGTTTGTTTTTCTTGGTGGCAGCCTACGTTCAATGAAAAGACAAACATTAAGCCCTCTGAAACATAAAGGGGGGAAAAACAGATGGCAGTGGGGAGGAGTCCGAAGACCTGAAAAGCTCTAAGCCATCATGAGGTTTGTATTTTCTCCCAAACATGAATGACATCAGGAGCAAACATCCAATAGCTGCTCCATAGTGTTGCAACATTCGCTGCGTGATGCATTCCATCAGATGGAATGGTATGCAAAAGCTGGCCGCCAGACCAAACCTTCTTCCTATCAGCGCAGCCATAACAGATTAGATGGGGGCCGATATGCAAACAGAGAGCAAACGCATGCCACACGCACATACGCAGCCACGGAAATGCGAATAGACCGACAAAAATGAGACACTGTATACATACAGTTTACCTTTCGGTCTTCCTCTGCAAAACAGATAAATAAGGGTGGGCTGTCTGTTGCGAATCTTTGTAGAGGGAGTAAGCGTATGGGAAAGAGAGAGAGAAAATAGTGGTAAAGACTCTGAGAACAGGAGCTGAGGCCAAAAGACTTTCCCCCCTCCTTTCTCCTCCTCCCAAATCAGCATATGTGGTGACGAATGACACATTTATTTTTCTACAAAGGTTGTGTATATGTAAAACTGCTGAAGTGCATCAAGATGTCAAGTACTTTGGGTGGCCACCCAGGTTGCTTTGGAAGATAACCAGATGGAAGTATAACTATAGTGCTGAGGATGTGGAGTCTCTTTCTCTCTGTCCTGTTTTTTGTAGGCCAGTACAATAAAACTAAAGCATATTGTGGAGGGGCTGAGACCGTAGTTGAGGCCACACAGTATTTTCGACCATGTTTAGGGAAGTTATAAATTGTTCAAATTAGACAGTCCTTTCAGTTCATGTGATTTATTTCTGTCCATATTTTCTAACCATGTTTTTAGACCGTGATTGCACATTGGTTTTCAACAGTAATAAAAGTCCCTATGTTCATGGTGTTTACTGTCAGTCTCCTAAGATTGAAGTGAGGCGTTTTAGTTCCAAGGTAGTAATTTTACAGTTGTTGTCTGTCAATGTGTTAATCTCATTTGATTTGGTAAAGATTAAACTTTGAATTGGTTTGGTTAAATAAGGTTAGGTTTTCATTTAAAAAACAGAACAGGTTGGGAACATATTGCCATGAAAAAGTAGTTGTTTTTTTAGACGATATGTGACCCTGGATATTTGTAGCAATAGCCAACAATACATTGTATGATTCTTCTTTTATGCAAAAATCATTAGGTTATTAAGTAAAAATCATGTTCCACAAAGATATTTTGTAAATTTTCTACTGTAAATATGTCAAAACTTAATTTTTGATTAGTAATATGCATTGCTAAGAACTTTAAAGGCGATTTTCTCAATATTTAGATTTTTTTGCACCCTCACATATCAATTTCAGATTGATATTTCAAATATCAAATTGACCCTTATGACTAGTTTTGTATTTCAGGGTCACATATATTCACACCCCGCATCAGCAGACACTTTTTTTGATCCCCATGACCTTATAGATATAACAGAGACATAAACAGGTTCCCACATTTTTGAAAAAAGATTACAAAAGGGCTTTTCAAAGTACTAATTTTACAATTGTTGTCTGTCAGTGTGTTGATCTCATTTGATTTGGAAAAGATTGAACTTTGAATTGGTTTGGTTAAATAAGGTTATGTTTTCATTTTAAAAATTGCATAACACATCTAAAATGTTCAGCAAAATAGGTTGGGAGGTCAAGACACGACCTTTTGTAGATATTGCCACCAATATGTGACCCTGGATATTTGTAGCAACAGCCAACAATACATTGTGTGGGTCAAAATTGTAGATTTTTCTTTTATGCCAAAAATCATTAGGTTATTAAGTAAAGATCATGTTCCATGAAGATATTTAGTGCATTTCCTACTGTAAATGTCGAAACTTAAATTTTTGATTAGTAATATGCATTGCTAAGAACATTTGGACAACTTTAAAGGCGATTTTACCAAAATTTAGATTTTTTTGAACCCTCAGATTCCAGATTTTCAAATAGTTGTATGTCGGCCAAATAGTCATATCCTAACAAACCATACATCAATGGAAATCTTATTTATTTTGGAAAGCATTCGGATGATGCATAAATCTCAATTTCAAAAAATTGCCCCTTATGGCTGTTTTGTGGTCCAGGGTCACATATATTCACACCCCACATCAGCAGACACTTTTATGTGATCCCCATGACCTCATATGTAGATACAACGGAGACATCAACAGCTTCCCACGTTCTTGAAAAAAAGATTACAAAAGGAGTTTGCAATACCATAGAAGAACCAGTTTGTACAGAATATGTCTTAGTGTAAAGAATATTTTAGTAATCTAAAGAACCATTTTCCATTATAAGGGACTTTTGATGTTAAAAGATCTTTATAGAACCATAGATGATGTCAAATTAAATTGTATAATATTCTTTCAACCATATTTAACACATTTTTAATTGACTCTATTTTGAATTGTTCTTTTGAATCAGAATTGGTTGAACTGATTCACACATTAGTCTGAATGATTCATAATAGGTCTGAATGATAATCTTTATCCATCAATATAAAATAAAGACATAGAAGGGATATGGAAAACCATGAAAATTCAAAAGTATGGGAACTGCATAAAGATTTTGACCTCTCAGCTACTATTCAAAACAACTCCTGGACCCAAGACCCAAGATAACCACTGCGGTTTGCATGTGGGTGGCATGGAAGTGTGTCTGAAGGTGGTGGGTGTGTGTGTGTGTGTGTGTGTGTGTGTGTGTGTGTGTGTGTGTGTGTGTGTGTGTGTTTGATCTTACTGTTGTGTTTAGATGTTTAGGGATATCCTATCACCTCTGTTGTTGGTGCTGTTGCTTCCCTCCCACATGCAGCCCCCTTCCTCATGCGGCATGGGGGGCTTGCTGGAGATGAAAGGAAGGAGAGGAGTGTGTTTGTGTTTCTATCACTGCTGTATTTGCTCTACTCCTCCCCATGAGAGGGCTTAGCTAAGGTGGTAACCATATCAGTGGGGTTTTTAGGTCACAGGGGCTGCCAAACCTAGTCCCGTTCTCTCTCCTTGTTGTCGTGCTGCTCATTCCGACTGCGATTTAATTGCCACACACCTAATTTTCAAAATTTTCATTGCACATTCCTCAACTCTAGATGTCTAAAATATGGTGAGTTTATTTTGGCTACTATTGGAGAAATAAATAAGGGTGTTTTCCATGAAAGTAAGCGAGCAAACTTAATCTCTTAAATATAATCAATCAGTTTGGGTGTGTACTTATCATTTATTTGGATTTGACCTGTGTGTTTCTGCTGATAGATATAACAGCGAAGGAGATACAGACTGAACGTTTGGCATTTTTGGGTTTAATTAAACTCACAAACTTTCCACATACGGACCACACATGTCTGAAGCGGTTTGTAATACCTCACTGGGGTTCAACCATCACATAATTGTAGCACCCAGAAGTGTGTATCATTGTGGTTCTGTCAGCTATGACCGTTTTTAACAAATGGTTAAAGGTCTGGACTGATATGAATGACCATGACTTGCACTTGTCAGCTATGAGAGGCAAAAACAAATGTCTTGATTTGAGACTCAGTACTTCATAAATGCACCATAGTCAAGATAGGAATTAAGCTTGGCACCAGAATCACCACCAAAACGCCCACACAATAAGCCGTCTGATGGCTGAGGACATACTTGACTCGAGTACAGCTTTGACTGTAGGGGATTCAGTTGGTTTTGGAGGTGATTACATCATCCGTTGACCCTGTGTGGTGTCTATCTCAGGCTGAGACCAGTTGTCTGTCTGTCTGTGTTTTTTAGAACTGTTCCAAGCCGACGTGGATGAGTTCTGCCAGTACTATGGAAGGAAGGACGGAGGCCTGTGCTTTCCAGATTTTCACAGAAAGCAACTGCGCAGAGATTCCAACTACCTGTTAGATGAAAAAATAGAAGTGATTAACAGGTATACTTAATTGTTTTATACACACCTTTTTTTTTTTTACTGATGAACTGTTGAGAAATATTTCACCTAAAAAAAATTCTGTCAATATTTATTTACTCATTTCAAATATAACATTTTTGAACAGTAAGATTGGTAATGTTTTTAAAGAAATCTCTTCTGCTCACCAAGCCTGCATTTATTTGATCCAAAGTATAGCACTCCAGTTATATATATACTCCAGTTTAATCAATTTAATGCATCCTTGCTAAATAAAAGTATTCATTTATATAATTTATTTCCCAAAAATTATACTGACTCCAAGCTTTCGAATGGTATAGTGTAAAATGTTACAAAAGCTTATTATTTTAGATAAATACTAATCTTTGAATTTTTCTATGCTGAAAATTTAGCTTTGATCACAGGAATAAATTACATTTTAAAATATAATAAAATAGAATGTAGTTATTTCAAATACTAAAAATATTTCTCAATACTACCGCCTTTGCTGTATTTTGGATTAAATAAATGCAGGCTTGGTGAGCAGAAGAGCATTAAAAAAAATACAAATCTTACTGTTCAAAAACTTTTGACTGGTAGTGTATATGGATATATATACACCCAATATTTGTTATATATACCTTGTTTACTCATAGTCATACAACATTTTTTGACAACTGTACTAGCTTTTCTTGGCACTTTAATTAGTGTATATAAGATAAGTAATGATGTCTGATTTGTGAAGTAATTATTCTTTTTGATGAATTGGTTTCTTCCAGTTCACAAAACCAGTCTGAATGATTCATAAATAATTCTGAATGGTACTAATTGCTTCTATGGTTCAGCTCAGACTCCTGTTGCAACAGCCAATGGCAAGGAAGATTATTAGTGAATAATGACTTTGAGTAACTTTTTGAGCAATGTTGCCATCCATGGGCAACCTGGTGAGACAAAGGGCCCACAACCGATCTAAAGTATCCATATAGAAATTTGTTACCCATTCTCAGTGTAAAAGTGTCCAAGCAACACTCCTAAAAAAAGTTGCCCAGTAAAAAACTCAAAGTTTTTTACTGGGCTCAAGTTCATGTATCATCAACCTAAGAATTAGAATCTAGTGAAGTAGTTGTATAGACTACATTTCTGATACTTTTGCATCCTTTTTGAAACTTGAAAGTTCCAGTTCCCAACTGGATGGAAAAGAGGTCCAGTCCATTATTCAACATTTGACGTCAAGATAATTAAATAATGACGGAATTTCCATTTTTTGGGTAGAGCTGTTCCCTGTAATGAAATCTGCGTATAACGACATTCATCGCCAGGCATGAGAGAAGCTTCCTTGCCGTCATCTAATGTCTCATGGCCCAGTATGACTGTCCTGCTTCGACTACTAGGTCATCAGGGCAGCCCCAACAAGGTCACTAGAGACAAGACACGCCTGACTAACCTTCCATGTCACAACATTCCTGCATGTACTCGTTGACTGGTCCATTGCCCCCCTTTCCAAGCCAGAGCTTTGTGTCCAGACTGAGTTTAGCCAGCTTTAAGAACACAAAGAAAGTGCTTATGCTGCAGGAACTCTGAGCTGTTGGTGACAGCCAGAGGGCTTTGACCAATTGTGACAGGACATAGTAAGGGATGTCTTTCGGGGCTGGCTCTGATAGAATTTAGCTTAGAGCTGAATATCCTGTTGATTGTAACCTCATGTTAGTGTTAGGAAAAGGCTTAAAGGGATCGTTCACCCCAAAATGAAAATTCTGTCATTAATTACTCATCCTTATTGTGGTTCCAAACCCGTAAGACCTTTGTTTATCCTCACAACACAAATGAAGATATTTTTTTATTAAATCTGAAAGCTTCCTGACCTTCATAGACAGCAACACAACTGACACGTCAGAAAGCTCTTGAATTTAATAAAATATATCTAAATTTGTGATCCTAAGATGAACAAAGGTCTTATGGGTTTGGAACGACATGAAGGTGAGTAATTAATGAAAGAATTTTCATTTTTTGGTCAACTATCCCTTTAAACCGATTTGATTTAATGACACATTTCAGTGAAGTGTGCCCTCAGCACCTTTAGCTTTAACAGTGATAAATGCCTCACTTTTGTATGACCTTCTGAGGCAAGTAATGACGAGCTGTGAATCCACCATGTGTTTTGAGAAGGCCCTGAGCCCACAGTCATTGTAAATGAACGTCATAATTCTTCATGGGACCTCCCATTGCGAAGGGCCAGTAAAGCAGCATATCTGATCAGGCAGTCACTGCAAGCACGTCAGTCTGACGTTATTCTACAGCTCAGACACGAGATGTCAGACATACATTTGCTGCCAGTTCGCCCGCTATTACATCTATGGAAAATCCCTCCAAGACTGCTTGTTAACAGGAGCACCCACAACGCTGATGCCCTTGTTTTGTTTAAGGCATAATGTGAGTTGGCGTGTCCCCACATCAAATGTGACTTGTGGTTAATGGAACACTTGTTTCACAGCTTGAGAGCCCCCAACGTCTGACTATGTTATATTAACTTCTCCTGTGGCGTTTTATTCAGTCTACTTCCAAACCAGTCCATTAAGCAGAAAAGATTGTACCGTGTTCCTAACTGTAATAAACTTATACAGTTATACTGTTTACAACAAAAAACAGACATTAGACAAGAACTTAAAAGCCTGATGCATAAACTTAACCCATCAAAATTTCTAATCTTTCCATTCCTTTCCTACAGAAAACATAAACACAACTGCTACTGCACTCAGGAGATCCTTAGTGGTCTTCGACAGCCTATTGGCGTAGTGCATTGTGGAGATGGATCACAGCGGCTTTTTATTTTGGAGAAGGAAGGCTTTGTCCGTATCCTAACGCATGACATGGAGCTCCTGAAAGAGCCTTTTCTGGACATTCATAAGATGGTCCAAAGCGGTATAAAGGTAAGTGGCACTTAGCTCTTATTTGTTGCCATTGTGGTGTTATCAGTTGGCTGGGTTGAAAATATTTTATTTAGGGCTGCTCCCAATACAAAACCAAAATTTTAATTGTCGCAGAAAAAAAAATTCACATGAAGTGGCGAAGTCACGCAGTCTATGATGGACAGATTGTTAACTCAGTCGACCTCAAATATGTTTTTTTTATCTGAAATATGTACGTAGTAGCAACTTTACATGGTTGCTTAATCTAACGTTAACCCAGAAAAATGTGCGCTATTCAAGTGTCTTCACGGAGTGTGGAAGCTGAAGAGTAGCACGCTCACTGCATGACAGATAGAGGCACCAGTGCGACTTGCTCTTAAAATACTCCATCTTTTTTTGTCATACAGATAAAAGAAATACATCTTTCGAATCTGTTAATATTTTCTGAGTTTTTTTTTATGTGCACTCAGAATA
>NW_027394654.1:0-14638 GCF_049309525.1 Garra rufa | reverse complement strand
AAATTTAAAGGTGATGTTTTTGCGCCCTCAGATCTCGACTAAATATTGTCCTATCCTAGAAAACCATACATAAAATTTTATTTATTCAGCTATCATATGATGTATACATCTTATTTGAAAAAAAAGGACACTTATGACTGTTTTTTTTTGGTCCAGGGTTACAATGAATACAAGCTTTGAAAGTGTCCTTACTTTGAATCTAATAATGAAATGGTTCGATAGTATATTTGTTATTTGCTAGAAATTGCTACTGAGTCAATTTATTTTATTAGACACTAACTATGGCTAAATTTCTTTCTTCAGATATTTTATATTGTTGTAAACCGAAGAGAAATAATCTAAATTTGTTCGACATTGTATAAAAATAATTTATGGGATTTAAAAAAAAAAATAAACCTCAAAGATTATTCCAGGCCTATTTTGATATGAAGAGAAAGTGTCATTAAAGCTTTTGAAGTATTGAAGTATTATAAATACAGTTAAAGTCGAAAGTTTACATATAGTCCATAAGAGAAAATAATAGAGTTTATAAAATTGACCTCATTCAAAAGTTTACATACGCTTGATTCTTAATACTGTGTTGTTACCTGAATGATCCACAGCTGTGTTTTTGTGTTTAGTGATAGTTGTTTACTAGTCCCTTTGTCCTGAACCGTTAAACTGCCCGCTGGTCTTCAAAAAATCCTTCAGGTCCAACAAATTCTTTGGTTTTCCAGTATTTTTGTGTATTTGAACCCCTTCCGACAATGACTGTATAATTTTGAGATCCATCTTTTCACACTGAGGACAACTGAGGGACTTATATGCAACTATTACAGAAGGTTCAAACACTCACTGATGCTTCAGATGGCAGTTTAATAGGGACTCATTCATGTAACAACACAGTATTAAGAATCAAGTGTATGTAAACTTTTGAACAGGATCATTTTTATAAATTCAACTATTATTTTCCCTTATGGACTGTATGTAAACGTCTTTTATGTGAAATATCTTATTCAGGTCAGTACTAAATAAAAAAAATAACATGCATTTTGTATGATCCCTCTTATTTTGGTAAAATAATTAACATTTTGCAGATTCTGCAAGGTGTATGCAAACATTTGACCTCAATTGTATGTATGAAAACGCAATTTCTAATGCTACTAAACGCAATACATCATTTAAGTTGTGACGAAAATGACACTGACCACATCAGGATTTGATAAAGCTCATGTGAAGTACTTTTTATTCTTAGTAAAATTTAAATTGAATGATTTAAAAACTGAGGCCATTGTAAGCAATCAAAATATTTTCAGTCTTTTATTTGTGTGTGTGTGTGTATTGTTTGGGAGCCATTTAAACCATAGAGAAGAGACACCTAAAGGTTTTGTTAACTAAAAAGTGACTGCAAAGACAGTTTAAACTTTTATTACTTCATGATAAAGATGAAGGGAAAGAACACAGTACTCAAATTCATCCACATTTAATTTTTTTAATCTCAAATCAAACATGAAACAGAATAATCTGACACAAGTAACAAGTGCATAAAGAGAGACAGATAGGGCCGTAACTTTATCATTAAGGCACACATTTTATATGCATATATTAGATCAGATTACTGTAAAACTGAACTAGATTTCAGTAAAACATCCTCAAAGTGTCTCGTCTGCCAATCTTCAGTGAAGATTCATAGGTACAGTGATAGAAACTTTAACCCAAATTCAGCACCATAACCAAAGGAACACCATCTTGCATTGTTATAAGAATGCATTTAAAAATAAATACATACTGTATTGAGAAAGGGAATATAAAAAGAGATTTCAACAGCAATTTGGGAACACAGAATATGTTGTTTTTCTGATTTATATGACTCTGCCTGACAGCATGACACCGAACTCCTGGATGCTTATTTCTTTGTTCTGATATTGTTGCAGCTGACGGTTTGTGATGTTTCCAGCCCTCAGAGCATCTTCAATGGAGAACTTCTTGCCCGACTTTCTGTCATGAAGAACGGAGGACTCGCCACTGGGACCCTTGACTGTGATCTCCTCCCAGTCGCACTCCTGACTCTGAAGGTTGACGAACATCTTCCAGTCGATTAGGCCGAGCTTGTAAGCCTCCTCGGGCTTCATCTCCTTTCCAGTGTCTGGATCGATGACAACAATAGAGCGGCGGAGGTGGCTTTCTCGCTGCTCCCTCTTCACTCTCATTGCAGACAGACTCTTCTGTAGCTTTTCAATTTCTTCGTCCTTCTCCATTCTGATGCGCTTAAGGTCAGAGAGTTCTCTTTGCAAGGAATCCATGCGAATTTCCAGGTTCCTGCTGTTCTCCACCGGAGAAGACTGAGTGATGTGTCTGGTTTCTTTTGACGTGATCTCGATCTCGGAATGAATCTTCCTTAGTTCGTTCTGCAGGCGCTGGTTCTCCTGCTGTAACCTGTTGCTTTCATCGCGAATGTAGTCGAGCTCTTTGGATGATTTTGTATTGGTGAACTCCATCTCTGAAAGCTTCGAATTTAGGTTGATAATCTCTTGGTCCAGCTCACGACGTCGCTTTTCCTCTTCTTCGAGGCTTTTCTTTAGCCTGATAATGTCCATCTCTGCTTCTGGGTCTCGCTCGACTTGAACTTTTTCGGTTCGCACAACCTTTTCACGCACTTCGGTTCTCTCGAGAATTTCCTGCTGTTGCAACAATGCATTAAACTCCTTCTCCAAGAGCATACGCTTGTGCCTCTCCTCTTCAACCTGAAGGCGTAGGATAGAGTGCTCTTTTTCTTGCTGAGGGTCCTGCTGGAGCACGACCTTCTGCTTGACTGTGACCTTTTCTCTGTTTTCCTTGTCCCTGATCTCTAGTTCATTAAGCCGCACTCTCAGCCTCTGAATTTCAAGCTCAGCTTCTCTGCGGGCTCTGCGTTCACGTTCTAGCTCCTCAAGCTGAATGTCCAAATCGGCCTTTTGATGCTGCAATCTCATCAGCTCTTCTTTCAAGAGCTCTCTCTGTCTCTGCTCATTGTTGATATTTTGAGTGAAAGTGTCACACTCAGACCTCAAGAGTGGATCCTGCTCCATCTTCACTACTTCTTGCTGGACAAACTTCTCCCTCACTTGTGACAAGTCCATCTTCTTAATGCGAATCCTTTCTTCATTGGAGGCCCTTTCGTTTTCCAGGTCCAAACGCTTCCTCTGTTCCTCAGCAAGTTTTCGCTTGAGACTCTCAATCTCCTCCTTGGTTTTGGGATCTTCTCTGTATTGCATGACCTCATTTACAACCTCCTTGGTCTGAATCTGAGGCTTGGTGTCTTTCCATCTTTGAATCTCATCTTTGAGTTGGAGGATCTCCATCTCGAACTTCTCTGTTTGATGGGATTTGTCCACAATTTCATTCCTGAGTTTCTCCAGCTCTCTTTCGGTCTCTGGGTCAGTCTTGTATTTGATGACCTCTTTGATGATCTCCTTGTATTCAATTTGTGGGCCTCTGTTTCTAAGCATGTTCAGTTCGTCCTGGAAGGTCTTCAGCTGAAGCTCTGAATCTCTGCATCTTCTCTGCTGCTCCACCAGTTCAAGTCGAAGATTCGCCACCTCCGCTTCTGCCTTCGGATCAGGTCGGACAATCTCGCGCACTTTCTCCTGAACGATGACCTTGGACTTCTCTTCCTCCAGGCTGGTAATCTTGCGGTGAATGTCTGTTTTCTCTCTCAGCAAAGAGCTGCGCTTGGTTTTTTCATCTTCGTATTGTCTTCTCAGGTTCTCCACCTCTCTCTCCAAGCCAATATCTTTCTCAACTTTCAGGACTTCTTTGATGGAGATCTTTTCCTCAGCCATTGCCTTTTCTTTTTCAAGACGCCTTAGCCTCTCCTGCAGGAATCGAAGCTCGTCTTCGAGTTCTTTTCGGCCGTCGATCTCTTTTTGTTTCCTGTCAAGCAATAGTCTGTACTCACTCTCCAGTTGAGGGTCATTTTGAACCTTAATGACTTCCTCCTCCCTGATGATTTCCTGCTCCCTGCTTTTTTCCTCTGCAAGAACAGTCACTTGCTTTTGAATCAGAGTGATTTCATTCTCCCTGACCATCTTCAGCCTCTTGACCTCCTCTAGCTCTTCTCTCAGCCTCCTGAGCTCTTCCTCCTGTCCCCGGTCCCTCTCAATGCGGAGTACCTCTTTGACAGTATACTGCTGAGCTCCTTCTTTCATTTCGGTCTCAATCCCACGCAGCTTTACACGGAGGGTGTCCAATTCGCTCTCTAAGACACGGGTGGTCCTGCTTTCTTCTAAGAGCTTCTGCTGAACCCGGTGATATTCTTCATCAAGTTGAGGGTCATGCACCTTCTTGATGAGCTCTTTCTTGACGATTGTATCCTGCGGTTTCTGGCCCTCCAGTAAATAGATGTCACTCTGGACAGTCTGAATTTCTCTTTCCAGTTGGTCTCTGCGCTGAATTTCTTCCTGAAGCTGTTTTCTGATTCTCCAGGGCTCTTCTCCTGGGGCTGATGATCTCACCTGCTGGACATTTTGCTGGATCATTGTAACTTCTGGCTGCTGAAAAGAATTGCAAAAATGTTGAATGTGTTTTTAGAGCAATGCTATGGATATTTTTATGCATGTTAATGCATGTTCATGTGTTGTACCTGGTTAAGAAGGCTTTGAGCAAACTCTAGGTTCTGCAGTCTCTGCTTGTTCACAGCATTTACTTCAGTGAATTTGGAGTCGATCGCAGATTCCTTTAAAACAAATTGCATCATATTTAATTAGAGATGCACTATACAAATGAGTGCAACAGCTCTCACAGAAGTTATAGCCCAGATGCATAGTGCGGTAGGAAAAAAAAAAAGAAATTTACAATATATAATTTAGGTAAGCAACATTGCACAACGTTTCCCCGAATATCAATACAATTGGAATGTGACATTGATTTTAAACAACAGTAGTTCAATAAACAAGAGGTTAAAATTAGTTGATTTACATTTTAGACACAATAATAACATCTGTTTTGTTACATATACATCAACTTCTTTTTAGTTATTTGTTATTTCTACCTTTTTCCAGTCACAGAGCACTTTATTTTAAGATTTTTTTAAGTGGGAGAACATCTGTAACTTAGTCCACATTGGGGAAACTGTAATGTTTAATGATTTCTTATTATGTTACTAATTAGTTTTTCCATTGAAAGTATAGATTTTTGTTTGTATACAGAAAGAAAATCAGAATCTGCAAAAATCAGTACTGGCAGGTCACACTTACAAAAAATAAAATAAATAAATTCGGAATCGGCTAACAAAAAATTGCAATCTGTGCATCTCTGCATTAAAACGTTCTAATTGATCCAGGAAACAGTTCCAAAATATTTACCTCTCTCTTCACTTTCATGGCAGGAGATTCAAGTCTGCTTCTTTTGTATGTCTGAGGAACCAAGCCGTCTTCAAGGTCAAGGATGGATTTAAACCGCTCGGATTCATTTTCATAGTCCTGAAAGCCACGACACAAAGGAGTTCACAAGGCTTTGCATAAACATGATAGTAGGACAATCTCTGTAAGTAATACACTGTAATTTTCGTACCTTGACTGCTTGCTGGTAAAGTTGGGCATTTCTAGACACGTTGTTCAGGTCTGATTCCTTTCTCGTGATGTCAGAGAGCAGATTCTGTACATTTCAAACATAGTTTTGGTAAATAAATGTAATTTGTAATATAATAATGCAATTATTGTAATGACAGAACTGGGTCAAGTCCTACTCTTTGATTTCTCAGTTTTTCGTCAATCTGTCTGATGTCATCAGTTTCACGTGGCTCATAGTTCGGAATTCGAGAAAGCCAGCTATTGAGGTTGTCATAGTCATTGTGGTAGTTGGCATAGGCAGTTTTGGCTCTTTGCAGACATTGTGATCTATAAAAATTTAAACATTTGAAATAATTAAAGATGCTGATACTTTCTCATTAAATACACTTTTAGGACCCATGCTATGTAGCACTTTACAATAAGGATCAGCTTACTAACATTACGTGTATTATTGTAATAAATGCTGTTCTTGACAGATAATGCATTAACTAATATTAACAAATTCAACCTTAAACATTAAATGAATCCATAAATATTAATAGTAAAGCCAGTCCTATTATGTTAAGGTGTAACAGAAATAATCACAGCACACAGTAAACTAAAGACTAATCTGTGGAATTAAATTCATTAAATTCAAGTATCTTTCCATTTAAAATAGCTTTAGCATGATCTCACCTTGCATCAACCTGTCTGTTCAGGTTGTCAAAGCGCTTGGTGAGTTTCTGAACATCAGCCTCCTGCCTCTCGATATCAGGGCAATGTTCTTGCACTTTGGTGGCCATGTTGCTGCAGCTGGCCTTTGCATCTCTCAGGTTCTGCTCAGCCTCTGTGATAGTAGACCTTTTGCTCCTCAGCTCAGATGTAAAGTCCTGAAGACAGAAATACATAAGACATGAGTGCATAGTGAATCTTTGAAAAAATAAATAAATAAATAAATAAATAAATAAATAAATAGCTTTGTGGATTACTAAATTTACCGCTAGCTCACGCTGGGTCTTATCCATTGAGGCGGGGTCAGATGGAGCGACCTCCTCTCGTGCCAGTTTGTTTTCATAGGTGGACAGAAGAGCCTTGCCATTCTGCAGAGAATTCTCCAGGCGATAGGAGTTCTGCAGTCTACAACAGTGCAATTTTTAGATTCACAATTCAAGCTCCCAGAGTATGACATTCTTAACTTCCATTGTAAAACAAGAAGTATACTTACTTGTCATCAGCACAATTCAACAGCAAATCAACCTTATTGTATTTTTTGTTAGCCTCATCCACCTTGGAGTAGAGCTGTGGTGCACTTGCACATTTGGGAGAGGATCTGAGGAAAGTCTCAGCCTCCTGTACTTTTGCAGACTTTTCTGGCTCTATCTTGCGAACAACAGAAGCAATGTCCTGTGAAGAAAACACTGGATTAAGGCATAAAGTCAAAACATCATTTGCCACCGAAATACAGGATTAGAAGAAATGCTTTTGTGTTTGAAGAGAAAGTTCATCCAAAAATTAAAATTCTTTAATTAATTACTCATCCTCATGTCGCTCCAAACCTATATATAAAAAAAAAAAACATTGTTCATATTCAGAACATTTTTTTTTTTTATGAAGTTCGAGAGCTTTCTGACCCTGCTTAGACAGCAACGTAACTGACACATTTTAGGCCCAGAAAGGTCCTGAGATAGTCCTGAGAACGTGCGCTGAAGATCGACATGGAAAAGAATAAATAGCTGAATAAAGTCATTATTTTTGTTTTCTTTGTGCACAAAATTATTCTCGTAGCTTCATAAAATTACAGTTGAACCAATGATAGCACATGCACTATTCTGTCGATGTTCTTGGTACCGTTCTGGACCTTGAGCGTGGTAGGACCCTTGTAGTCTATGTAGGGTCAAAAAGCTCTCAGATTTCATCAAAAATATCTTAATTTGTGTCCCAAAGATGATGTTACGTCTCCCTAATTTTGGCATCTAGGGTTTTGGGAGGTAACATCATAAATTAAATAGTTAAGAACAATCAAGCTAAGTACTTTTCTCTGCTTTGGAAGTGTAGGTGTGTGTGATTAAAAAGCAGACAGAGACATCGGATTCAGAATTTTACGTTTAGTGAGATTCTCTGTTATTCACTTTTAGATAGTTCTCGATAAGAATAATGTTAATAATATAAACAATAAACCCAGGATACCTTCAAAACCCAACAATAATCTAAGACAAAGGTCTTACGGGTTTGCAACGACATGAGGGTGAGTAATTCATTTTTGGATAGACTATCCCTTTAATGATTTTCATTTACTTTCATTTAAATCTACCATTTTGTTGATCGACACAATACAGTTGATGTTTAGTTTCCTACTTTTCACCTTTAATTAGGTCTGAACATGCTAAGACTTTCTTATGATTCCTTAAGATTCAACCTTACGTTTTAATACTTTTGAAACAGGGCGTTACAAAAAAAAACAATTGAGAACTACAGTACTAATGTGACATTTTTAAATGAACCCACTATAAAATGAATTTATTCAGAGATTGAACACTTTGATGAATGATGTCCATTACAAAATACAAAACTTTGTACCTTTATGTCCTGTAGCCTGTCAGCGCTGTCTTGCACAGGACGAGTCTGCTCCAGTGGGGGGCGCACACGAGAGTAAATGGCCTTTTCCTGCTTGTCCAGATCACTGACCACTTTATCCAGTCCTGCCATCAGCTGACGGCACTGCTGCTCTTGTTTATCTGAGGTTTGAGAAGTGAATGAGTTAAATGAGTATTTTACTCTCTTTAGGAGAGTAATCCAAGTATATTACACTAGAGATTTTTAATGTTTTTAACTGCTCACATTTGATTTGAGACTGCATTTATTTGAACCAAAGTACAGCAAAAACAGTACAATTTTTTAAATATTTTTACTATTTAAAATAACTGTTTTCTATTTGAATACATTATAAAATGTAATTTATTCCTGTGATTTCAAAGCAGAATTTTAGCATCATTAGTCCAGTCACATGCTCCTTCAGGAATCATTCTAATATGCTGATTTGCTGCTCAAAAACTTTATTATTATTAATATTATGTTGAAAACAGATGAGTAGAATGTTTTAGGTTTATTTGATAAATAGAAAAGTTCAGAAGAACAGCATTTATCTCAAATAGAAATCTTTTGTAACATTGTACATTTCTTTATCATCACTTTATCATGTGACACTGAAGACTGGAGTAATGATACTGAAAAATTAGCTTTGATCACAGGAATAAATTACATTTTAAAATATATTCAAATAGAAAGCAGTTATTTTAAATAGTAAAAATATTTCACAATATTACTGCTTTTGCTGTATTTTGGATCAAATAAATGCAGGCTTGGTGAGCAGAAGGGAATCTTTAAAAAAAACATTACCATTACCTGATTTTTGTGTATAACATAAAAGAAAGACAAACCTTGACCTCCTGTACTCTCCTTCTTCAGCTCAGCCAGTCGTGCCTGTAGTCCAGATTTGCTGCTGGCCACTTTCTGTTTGATGCCTTTTTGCTGGTTTATTAGACTGCAAAGATGTTTTCATATTAGACAGATTTGCAAGTGTATACATTACAAATTAGATCAAGGAATACCCACTTATCAGCAACGCCCACAGCCTCAGGGTCGGTTGGTGGGATTGTGAAGCACACTCCTGGAACACTCATGGTGCGGCCATTGCCGTCCTTCACGTCCCATTTGGACCCATTGTTCCTGAGCAGGGTGTAGCGCTCCCCTCGCAAAATTGAGCCCTGTGTCATACAAAATAAGCAAAGTGAGCTCTGTCTCAAGTTGATATTGCAGCTCAAAAAGCACAAGTTCTAGAAATAAATGTGAAATCCGTACAAAATCCCCTGCACACGTCTCTAGAGGTTTATACGAGATGAATCGTTTGGGAGAAGGCCGTCTTAAGGATTTAAATACATTAGATGGGGGAATCCAAAATGCGAGTGGAGGCAGAGTGTAACGTTTTTCCGTGCTTACTCATGATAATAGCTTATGTTTCACTGACTGGTATTAGTGGAGCTCTAAGCCGCATGCATAGAGTGAGTGAGAGCTCAAACCCTGTACCTCATTAGTCTCGTATTCACACAGAGCCTCGATAGGGAGCAGTTTCTGAGGAGTCTCCCTGCGGTACTTCAGAGGGAGCACCTGCAGGCTGCGCTTCTGAAGAGCTTTCAGTCGCTCGTCGTAATGGTCCATGGCCTTTGACTGATCCTGTCAATACAGACACAGATTGTGTGAAGACACCTTTTAATTCAGTAAAAATGTAGAAATGGGTGCCAAACCAGAACAATGTATTTACATCCAGGTCAGCAATCAGGCCCTCCATCTGGTACATGTCTTTAAACTCAGGGTTGTACTTCTGGTTGATCTCGGTTTCCAGGCGCTTCAACAAGTCGCCGGTGTCTCTTGCGTCCTTGTGGAACTAGAAAAATAAAAAGAATGCAACTGAGCAAGACTGACGAGAAACATAAGCAAATATAGAATAGGAAATGATGTAAAATGCAAACTGACTTTGTGATAATCATCCATGTTCTTGAGGTGGTTCTCTTCACAGATGAGCAGGTTGAGGTATTCCTTCCAATCCGCATGTACTGCATCCATGTGTGCCTAAAAACACAATGACACTGTGATTTTAAATGTGCATAATTTTATAATTTATATAGAAAATGGCATTTTGAGAATTCATTGATTGACCCATCACTGATTATTTTTTTATTTATGTGCATTTGAGTCCTATTATTTTAAGTTTATTTACAGTGTATTTTTACATAATGTGAGCTAGCCAGATAGTGTTTTGTCTTTCTACTTTATTATTATGCTGGTTTTTTTTCTAAAATGCTGCAAAACTACCCCAAACACCCCAATTAACAAACCCTAACTAATTACATACAATAAGACAGTACAAGAAAACACCCAGCAATAAAGTAACATAATAATATATTAAAACGGAAATGCATTTAAAAATAAATAATAAAATAAAATTGCCAGTACATTATACAAAAGGGACACCATACCTAAATGTTTACAATAAGCCTATATTTGAGAATCTAACTAAACACCTCTTTAATCCAAAATATCAATTTTGGTGGTTATTTTAGAGTATGAAGCAGATTATGCTTCAGATAGATGATATATACACTACCAGTCTCTTCTGCTCACCAAGCCCCCATTTACTTGATACAAAGTACAGCAAAAACAGTAAAAGTTTGAATTTTTTTTTTTACTATTTAAAATAGCTGTTTTCTATTTGAATAGATTTTGAAATGTAATTTATTCCTGTGATTTCAAAGCTGAATTTTGAGCATTGTTACTCCGGTCAGATGATCCTTCAGAAATTATTCTAATATGCTGATTTGCTGCTCAAAAACATTTATTATGGTAAAAACAGCTGAGTTTTTTTTCAGGTTTCTTTGATAAATAAAAAATTCAGAAGAACAGCATTTACCTGAAATAGAAATCTTTTGTAACATTATAAAAGTCTTTATCATCACTTTTGACAGTTTAAAGCATCCTTGCTAAATAAAAGTATTCATTTCTATAATTTTTTTCCCAAAATGGAAAAAATGGTATAGTGTATAATGTTACAAAAGCATTTTAATTTCAGATAAATGGATCTTTCTATTCATCAAAGAATCCTAAAAACAATTACTCAACTGTTTGATTGATCATAATAATAATAAAAAATGTATCTTGAACAGCAAATCAGCATATTTAGATTTCTGAAGGATCATGCGACACTGAAGACTGGAGTTAAAATTTAGCTTTGATCACAGGAATAAATCACATTTTAAAATATATTCAAATAGAACGTTTTTAGTTTTTTTTTAATATTTCATAATATTACTGCTATTGCTGTATTTTAGATCAAACAAATGCAGGCTTGGTAAGAAGAGACTTCTTCAAAAAATATTTGAAATCGTACGGTTCAAAAACTTTTGACTGGTCGTGCACATCATATGCTACATTTTTTGGTGTTTTCAGTACTACTGCATACTATATCCCATAACGAAACAGTGTCAGTGTATTTTCACCAGTTTTTAAATGTAAAATTGCCCCAAAAAATCCAATCTTTTAAGCAAGTGGCTTGTAATATTACCCCAATGACATTTTTCCCTGGATGGTTCTGCTCCATAAGTTCCTCTCCATCTTCATTCAGCTGGGTGATGCCTTTCTCCTTAGACTCCAGACACTTGCTTATGAAGTTCTGAAAAAGTACAAAGCAGCATGTTAAAACATATTGATGTTGCATTTCAGTACTATAATCGTATAATTTGTAGGCGGTTTGAATGATGAAAGATGAAAATCTAACACCACAATACAAGCTATAATCTGCAGTCTTAGTACCATCTAGAATTACGGCTCATTTATGTATTACCTATCATTAAAGAGCTGTTCATTTCTAAGCCTTACCTCGTACTGCCTCTTTCGGGCAGGGTAGTCCAGGTTGTTGTCGCTCCAGTCATATGCGATTCGCTCCTCAGCTTGCTGTTCCATCCAGTAGAGCTCGTTGGTGCAGCGCTGCATGTAGTCCCTCAGACTGAGCAGGTTCTTCTGACGTGCAGCAGAGCTCGCCTGAAACAAACAATGTAAAATTCACAGTGTTTTGAGACATGAGACTTGAACAGCTAAGTATTACATCTTTAGTTCATATCTAGGTTGAAAATTGAAAGCAGGAAAATTAAGTCTCACCAATAGTTTGCTGTACTTCGCCTGCTGGCCATCCAAACCATCCTGTTATGCAAGTAAGCAGATGAGTCACAGATGTCATTCGCATGACTAGTCAACTATTGTTCTTTTATTTCAAACAGTCAGTTAAAACGTACCCGGCCTCCAGTGACATACGGAGCCAGTGCCTCGACTTCACTGTGGAAGATATTGTGCTCCTCCACTTCATTCTCAACGGTGAGCAGATCTTGTCCGTATCCTTTGTTGTTCACATTTGACTGCATCAGAACACATCGGACATGAATCATTTGCATTTGTAACCATACAGTATAGAAAGAGAAATATGTTTAGATACACACCAGTTTCTCATCAATTATTTTTCCCCAGTTGACAGTGGGAACCTGCTCGGATCGTGTGATGTGGTAAATGCGGTCATGATCCTCGCGGAGCTTCATCACACGCACTCGCAGCTGTTTCATACTTTTGAGGAGAACAAAATGAGTCATCCACAATCCCAGCAAAATTCACAGCAAAAACATTTAATTCTACTTTCATGGCATGAAGTATGAAATGCTATTGGACATTTCAGCTGAAAGGTGGCTAAACCGACAGAGTTAGGATTTTTGAACTCACTCCTTCTCAATCATCTCAGCTTGAGGGTGCTGCAAGCGAGAGGCTTGGGCTGCATCTTCATCCAGACTATTCAGCAGCTCCAGGGAGTTCAGGATCCTTTTGTTGGTGTCCTCTTGGTACAAGGGCTGCTTGCCCTCATTGATCTTCTTGATATCCTAGAAACATCAAAGAGCAACGCATTTAATTATAGTTATGTATCAGTAGTTAAATAGATGGTTCACTAACAAATGGTTTCACACCTGTGTGACTTTCTTTTTATTTAATAATATATTAGAAATATTTAGTTTCTTTGTCCATACAGACAAAGTCAATGGGTCCAGTTGAATTTCATTGTAGAAACAATACAATTTAAATATTCTCCAAAAGAACTTGTTATATCCTCCACAGAAGAAATAAAAAAGGTCATACAGGTTCAGAATTACATAAAGGGTGAGTAAATATTACTTTTGAATTATGAATATAAATAGTTTTTTTATTTGTCACTGTAATGTTCCTTTACACTGCCATTCACCACGATTGGAAACTATTGAAATAGTTTTTATTAGTGACGCTCCGATTGATCGGCAACCGATCATGATCGGCTGATATTGCCTTAAAATAGCTTGATCGGCGAGCCCCAAAAGTACCGAGTAAAAAAGCCGATCACTTGAGGTAAATTACTCGTGCAACTTTTTCACACGGAGCTTACCAGTGGCAACATGAGTACTAAATTCCTTATTCGTTTTGTAAGGGTAGTCTTGTTATTGGGCATGTGACTAAGTTGTGCGTGTACAGAGCGCTGACTAGTTTTGCCGGAGACGTTCAAGTTTACTTTCGGTTTCATTCTCTGCTATCTTCAGTGAGTGGTAAATGTACATGCTTGAATGTAAATGAATGTATCTCTCTATACCCGTCACATTGCAATAATGTTACCGCTGTATGTCTGATTGTTGTCATCAGTTCATGTTGTAGTTCAGTGCATATAGAATGAGGAGAAACGGTGCCGTGTAATTCACGTGCGTATGTTTAGCGCCATTTTATCGCATCGTAATTCTAATGAACGCATATAGATGTTACTGAGGTGAATGTTTGTTTCCTATATACAGACGGATTCTGATATATCATATTTAATTCAGCCTAAACCACATTTTACTACCTTTATCCTAATGACTGTGCAATGCTGGATAATATAATCCTTACATCATCTTAAAAAGCAGCTACAAATAACAAGCAAAGAACATTTAAATTATCAAAGAACTTCATCACTAACTAGTGTAGCCTAGTCTAGTGCGAGCTACACTTAAAAAAACACTCTCGTTATAATCAGTTTATCTATCTACACTGTATGATGAATAAATCTCTTCCCCATGCGGCGCGTTAAGGCGACGTGGCCACTCTATGCGTGTGTTTATACCACGGCAAGTTTCTGAAGCATCCTAGAACAGACTCTCTGCGCTGCATCGCTAAAGTTTGGCGCCTTTTTGACGAATAATAATAATAATCGCTTTGCTATCGTCAAAGGCATCGGCAACTGGCATATCTCTAACTATCGATTGATACACGATACTATCGTCTATAACCCTGACTTGATGGTTCTTCAAGATCTTGACTGTAGCCTATTTCTACAGTTTTTTTTTTTCAATATAGTTAATTTAGAGTTAGTTTCATTTCTACAAATGGTGCAAACTCTGCTAGATTATAGATAAAAGATTCCTATTCCCCTGCCATTCTGTGATCGGCAGTGATCGGCGATCGGCAGATCATGATCTTGGTGATCGGTAATCGGTGATCGGCCCCAAAAATGCTGATCGGAGCATCTCTAGTTTTCATTATTT
>NW_027394653.1:0-14639 GCF_049309525.1 Garra rufa | reverse complement strand
CAAGTCATACTCACCATTACCCGAACTCCATTCACCTCCCGCACTGTAGCTTTGAATAAATAAAACATCACCTGTATTATACTTACCTTGTTGTCCCGTCTGCTTCATAACAGGAAGCCCGGACCCATAACAGTCAGCAGCATGTGCAACCACGATCCAGAGCCCAGTCAACAGCTATCAACCTTCAGCACGGAGCGCCAGCCAGAGCCCGCCGCAGCCGCAGCGCCAAGATCCATCGCATTTAAAGCGACAGAGGACGTCGCGACTGACCAGGTGTGTGAGCCGGCTAGCGTCACCGTGGGGATACTCGTGGAGATCGAGGGCTTGGAGGAAAGCCCCGCCCACACTCCTAACCCTGAGGGTGAGCTGAAACTGCGCTGTGGAGGTTACTTTGAGGAATTACTGGAGATATTTGAAGCAGATTTGATTGATTGGTTTGGAGAAATAATTTCCTACCCTCCTGAGTCCCCGCTGGTTCCGCCCAGCCGTCCTGAGTCCCCGCTGGTTCCGCCCAGCCGTCCTGAATCCCTGCTGGTTCCGCCCAGCAGTCCAGAATCTCCACCAGTCTCATCCAGTCTTCCAGAGTCTCCGATGGTTCCGCCCAGTCATCCAGAGTCTTCCCCGGTCTCGTCCAGTTCTCTAGAATCTCCGCTGGTTCCGTCGAATGCTCCAAGATCTCTGAAGTTCCCACCCAGCCTCCCTCTCCCGCCTCCATGCAAGCCAGCCAGTCCTCCAGCCCTGTCTCCGCTGCCGCCCGTCTGTCCCACAGCTCACCCTCAGGCAGCGCCACCTAGGAGTGTGGTTCCATCGTGGGACATCCAGGCTCCAGCTGCGCCAAGGCGGATCATTCCCCAGTCCCTGCCTACATCCTCCGAGTCCTGGACTCCACCTCGGTCCTCCGACCCTTCGGCTCCGCCTTGGCTCCTGGCTCCCTCATCTCCACCGTGGCCCGTCATCCCACCAGCTCCACCGGGCTCCCTCGTCTCTCCGGCTCCGCCTTGGTCAGTCGTTGACCATCCGTAGCCTAAGGACTCCACTCCTCCGGCTTCACCTCGTCATTCCGTCCCTCCGGCTCCGTCAGGCTCCTCCTTCCCTCCAGCTCCGCCTATGTCCTCTGTCGCTCCGGTGTCACTGCGGTCTTCCGGAGCCCCAGCTCTGCCTCGGTCCCCTGAGCCTGCTGCGTCACCTTGGCCCTCCAGACCTGCGGTGTCACCCTGGCTCTCCGTCTGCTCGGCTGCTCCTGGCTCATCTTCTCCAGAGGCTTCGTCTCCGTCGCTCGTCCCCAGGGTGTCGTGGGCCAGTTCTCCACCATGGCTCCTCCCTCCCTCGACTCCGCCCTGGGGTGTCATCCTGGCTGGGCTCTGGACCACCATCCGGCTCCTCCTACTCCTGACTGCATTCTGGCTCCTTCCTCCTTCCACTCCACCCTGGCCTCACGTTCCAGAGCATATGTCCATCTCCAGTTCGTCACCTGCTCCACACCCGCCACCTGAACCCCCACCCTCCCTCCGCTGGTGTATCCGTTTCGGCGCGAGGACGCGCCGTTCCGGGAGGGGGGCCATATGTCACGCATCAGTCAGTCCTCACTCAATCATCATCATCACAGATCACCGTCACCTGGATCCTATCACCCGCACCTGTCCTCAATCATCCTCCTCACTATAAGAACTCACTCAAGTCACCACTCATGGTCCGGGCTCGTTCTAGCGAAAGCGGACTGCTAGTGTCTCTCTACGAGTCTCACTATCTGAAATACTTCCCTTATTGTACTTACCTGATCTCTGTCTCGTTCCAGTCTTCCCAGTTCCAGTCTTCTGTGTCTTCTCAGTTTCCAGTCGTCAGTGGTGTGTGGCCGTAAGCTGACTTCCGCGTCAGCGGAGGGTGGCGGATTCACGAACTCTCAGTATCCCTCCGTCTATCGTTCTTGGAATCCTCCAGTCTCGCCACCTGCAAAAGAAAGGACCTGTTATTCACTCCACGTGTCCACCCGGCTCCGAATTCATCAGTACAAGTCATACTCACCATTACGAGAACTCCATTCACCTCCGGCACTGCTGCTTTGAATAAATAAAACATCACCTGTATTATACTTACCTTGTTGTCCTGTCTGCTTCATAACAAGATGAAGTATAGTTTATCTGTCTAAATATTTGTTGAAGTAGATACGACGAAGTATAGTTTGTCTATCTAGACATTGCGCAGACCAGGTAAGGCGAAGTACAGTTTGCCTATCTGAAGGCTGCCGCAACTTTCTCAGCAAGACTGAGTGAGCGCGCTGAAGTAAACTAAAAGTGAAAGTGTGGGTCACGAGTTTCGATATGTTCTTAAATCTGTTTGTGTGATTATTATTTTAAATTTTTATGACTATGATTTTTATGCTATTATGTGATTTTAACTCCTCTTATGTACAGCACTTTGAATTACCATTGTGTATGAAATGTGCTATATAAATAAACTTGCCTTGCCTTGCCTTGCCTTACCATCACAGAGTTGAAGTGGTTCTGGGCTAAAACTCCTAATGTTATTGTGCAGGACTGATCAACATTTACAAGAAACTTTACCTTCAGTTACTGCAGCAAAAGGGAGTCACGCTGAAAGCAAATATGTTTGCAATGCACAGATATGTAACACTGGATCATTTTTCTCAAATAAATAACACAGAAAAGCTTTTTCTCTCATTTGCTTGATTGAATTCTTTTTGTCTACTTTCAGGACTTAAATGAAAACCTGATGATGTTTTGGGTCATATTTATGGAGAAATATAGAAAATTCTAAAGGCTTCACAAACTTTCAAGCAGCACTGTATATATAATATGGAGGTCAATGATGTTAGATCAGTCCTCCACGCCAGAAATATCAGACCCAGCCCAGGACACCAGATCCTGTCAGGAAATATCCGTTTTATCTGGTAACAGAACAACTAGTCGACAGTCTCCTATCAGCCAAACGTAGACTGAGTAACGCCAGAGAAGAGCAGAAGCAGGAGACGAAGTGATTATGACAAAAAGGAGTGGAGTTTATTGAATAATCTTACAAATGTGACCCTGCACCACAAAACCAGTCTTAAGTCGCTGGGGTATGTTTGTAGCAATAGCCAAAAATACATTGTATGGGTCAAAATTATAGATTTTTCTTTTATGTCAAAAATCATTAGGAAATTAAATAAAGATCATGTTCCATGAAGATTTTTTGTAAAATTCCTACTGTAAACCTATCAAAATGTAATTTTTGATTAGTAATATGCATTGTTAAGAACTTAATTTGGACAACTTTAAAGGTGATTTTCTCAGTATTTTGATTTTTTTGCACCCTCAGATTCCAGATTTTCAAATAGATGTATCTCGGCCAAATATTGTCCTATCCTAACAAACCATACATCAATAGAAAGCTTATTTATTGAGCCTTCATATGATGTATATATCTCAAAAATTTAAACTTAAAAATTTAACCTTATGACTGGTTTCGTGGTCCAGGGTCACAAATGTTATTATACCACAAACAACAGCAATGGAATATTACTGCTTCCCATAAACCTTGAGTCTCCATTAACATTCCATCTTATCTCTTATTCATGAAACCAGACATCCCTTGAAAAATAATATAAAACATAATAATTTAAATGACTAATCAATGAGTATGTACTGTGAATGACTAAACTGATTATTACAAATTATATGAATAAATGGAATAATAAAATGATAAATAGTTAATAGATAAATGAAGAATAAATAAATATAAAAGAAAGTAAAACACAACACAAACGTGTTTGATCGATTGAAGCAAAACACATCCTCAGAACCTTCACTGTCGACCAGCAAGTGTTTGCCACATTCTTCAACAAAGTCTTTTGTGTTCAACAGAATGAAACATTTTAGATTAGGAAACACATTCACAATTAACTAATGGTTCTCCCTCAATAAACTCCTTATTTGCTGCTTATTGATTGGGTTGGGTTAAGAGATCTAGAGTATGATCATGCATTATTATGTTTTAAGTACTAATGAACAGCCAATATGCTAGTTATATGCATGCATAGTAATTATTAGTAAATAGTGTTCACTAATCTAAAGTTTTACCCTTTTAACTTCAAACTGTTGCTTCCATCTAAACCATAATCAAATGCTTCCTCCAGTAAAAAGGTGGTCTGGTCTGAATCAGGAGAGAAATCTGCACAGATCACAGATCACCGTTTACAAGCCAAAACAGCTCTAAACAAATATATGGCTGGACTTTTTCACTGGAGGAAGCTGTCACAAGGATGGTCTGAGACGAGCGGATCCATTTGCAGCATTTTATTGGTACAGACAAACACACAGGGGCAGGCAGAAATCGAAGTCAAACACAGGCAGAATGGTCGGGGCGGGCAGCGAGAATCAAACACGAGTGGGAGTCCAGGAATCAAAACACGGGAAAACAAACACGGGAAGAAACGCTCAGAAATGCAGCCGGGGCAATACAAGACTTCGCAAAGAGTTAGGTGTGAGAGTGGCTTATATGCAGTGTGTGTGAATGAGCTGCAGGTGTGAGCAGTGATGAGTGCAGTGGCTTGTGGGGGATGAAGTCCATGATGAGTGGTGCAAGAGTACTGATAATGGAGGCTCAATCGTGACAGAAGCGTTATTATAGATTATGGACTTGTATTTAAGTTAAAAATGTCTTAATGATGGATTTGTTTTTTCTTTTGTGTCTTCTCAGGATGTGAACTGATGGACTGGAGTGGTGTGGGTTACTTGTGGATTATTGTAATGTTTTTATCAGCTGTTTGGACTCTCATTCTGACGGCACCCATTCACTGCAGAGGATCCATTGGTGAGACACTGATGGAATCACACATTTATACAAATCTGATGAAAAAACAAACTCATGCTAATGTTTAATGGCCCAAGGGTGAGCACATTTTCAGTTCGGGCTGAACTATTCCTTGCATTGTTTACATTGTTATGTGCACATCCTTCATGTTTTCTTAAAGAAAAAGGTTTCAGTTTTGCAGCTACTTTGAACCCAAACCCAAGAAATGACACACATATCCCAAACTAAAACAGTTTATGAATCCTTTGGATTCGTACAGAATTGCTCCTCCGTGTTAACAGATTAATGTTCAGAATACTTTGTTGCAGTCAAGGTAAAGGAATTGTCCACATTGTAGGATTTTCATGTTTTCATGATCCTTTATTGAAGATGTGGCCGTTCCTGCATGAGGATGGGGATAGACCAGTGGCCTTCACACACACACACACACACACAAACACACACACACACACTGATCATCTGAGAGACTACTGGTGTCTGATTCCACACATCATGTCAACTTTTTCCCACTGCACTTCTTATCAGGTTTCAGACATTATTGTGTCTACCTGTAGAGTTCTCTGCTGTATTGTTCTGTATGACCTTCTGTCATTTTACTGTAAAACACTGTGATAGGAATGCTCAAGGAATTTGTCCCAGAAATTGGAATGACTAGTTTAGTACTATTAGTTGCTCATGGAGTAAATTTCCCAATCAGCCCATATGAAACCGACTCAGACGCTCAGCGTTTACTGTGTCAGTAGACTGTGTGAAGGAGAGAGGAGCGGCTTGAGTAAATCTCCGCTCCACCATCTGCTTTGACAGCTCGGTGACATTGGATTGAGTGGCAAATCCACATCAGCTGCGTCACCGTCCAGCCTGTCCTTCTCTCCAGACAGACGCCTGCAACAAATCTCCACCTCCTTCAGACTCCTCTCTGATTTCTGCCAACAAGAGAGGAGAAAGTGTCTCAGCCTCAAGTGTCTATCATGTGTTGAAGCATCCCAACATCCATGAAATACAGGACTGGAAACTTTGATCTCTGAACGCGTCACGTGACTCGCTCTGGATGGATGTGGCGCGTGGAGAAGGAGAGCGATTCAAGGTTAAACAGGGGAGGGGGAGGAGCATGAGTATCACGTGATGCGCTGTTCCCTTGGCTGATGGAGCAAAAGATAGACTGAGCGTCATAAAATAACACACACACAAAACAACTCTGTCGTAAATCATAATCTCACATTATTGCGTTTCTAGTCGCTTGAAAAATAGTCCGTGAAAATTCTTAACCTAAATAAACAACTAAAGATGTGATTTAAGTGATAAATGTGCTAAAAGTCAAATGAGCTAAAAAAGACTCCTAACGATAAAAAACCCTGTTTTCCAGATCGCTGTGTTCACACATGACGTTGTGCATCAGCTCTCAGCATCTCCAGCCCTCATAGGTGCATCCTCCTCCTCCTCCTCCTCCTCATCATCACGGTGAGGGAGGAGACAGGAGGTGAGCCACCGCAGACCTGTCGTTCATTCTCTCTTTCTCCGGGCCGCTGGAGCAGCAGCAGCAGCATCTCTGCCGTCATCTATGCGTCTCAGCTCGGCTCCATGAGGGACAGATGAACGCTGCGACACCTCTCCCAATGACTGAGACATGCTCGCCTTCGCTTTAGTCGCTGGCTCTGTCTGGGTTGTACTAGGTGAGTGTTCCTCATGCTCGCTCTGCAGGTGAAGCACCGTCAGCGGAATATCATTCGGTGCGATGACGAAACACACACCGGACATTATAAGATGCTCATTCATGATCATTATCTGAGAGTCTCGAAGCTTTCAGGGCCTTTTATCCTAAATATCGCCGGTAGAAACGCTGATCCGTTAGCATCCGCCTCTGAATTAACGTTCATGAGCGTTTTCGTATCGAGAACGCGCATAAGTTGCTGATGGTGATGTTTTTGCGTTATGCGGCATAAAACGCCGAAGATGTTATGCGACGTGTTACTACGTGGGAATGGCTTTTTGTGCGTGTGAACGATGCAGAAGAACAGTGACAAGGGACACTTATAGTCGCATATGGAGGTTATGGTTTTATGGGACATGGTTTAAAACGGCTAGTTTGCCGGTGTCGTGCTTCATTGTACTACGCAGAGACCGGTGACGTCACGACGAGAGCGCAGCGCCTGATTGGCGGAGCTGTCCAGCGAGGGGGTTCTGAAACGTCACTGCGCCTCACTCCACCCAGCTGAGCGGATAGCGCACTGCTTAGGGCACTGCACTGGGTTCTGCAGCCAGTGCTCTGGAAGTCTACCATACTCTAGGAAAAGTATTTGATCAGTTTCAGAATCCAGTGACATGCTCTACCACAGTAATCCTCCATTTGAATGAGTTTCAGTTGCAGTGTGGTCAATTTGTGCAAGGTTGCGCCTTTTGGTTTTCCTCAAAACTCCAGGAAGCAATTAAACGTAAGACGTTCTTTACGGTGTAACCTTCACCTCATGCATTTTTCATGTCCATGTGCTAACGAACAGCGCACGGACACCCAAAGCTCACCGCGTCCAACCCGAGCCGCCCAGCTGCCATGTGCTGCCTATGAATTATGCAGAGAGTCCAGTTTGATGAGAGACTGAGGTGAACCTAATCTTTCACCTTGTCCTCTATAATTTAAAGATTTAGGCTTACTATGTGACACACTGCACTCACTCTGAAAAGTGGTAACCTGAAATTGTTACCATTGAAGGCATAGTTAATCAAAAAAATTAGAATTGTGTCATCATTTACTCCAAACCTAGGAGTAGGAGTTTCTTTATGCTGCTAAACACAAAAGAGGACATGTTGACAGCTGATGGAAGCCATTGACTTCCAAAGTATGGAAAAAAACTATGAAAGTCAATGGTTACCAGCAACATTCTTCAACATACACTACCAGTCAAAAGCTTGAACACACTTACCAATCAAAGAGAATGGAGAAGGGTGTCCAAACCTTTCACTGGCAGTGTATTTTGGACTTGTATAAAACCAGTTTATTTAGATGTTACCATTTTATTCAATGCAGGTTTGATAGCCAGCTTTGCATTGACTTTAATTAGCGTAGAGGACAATCTCATTTAACATGCCCAATCCACATTAGATCAGTATGCACACTGAAAGAAATATATAAAAAAAGATATCCAGTATTACAGGAGATTTCCCTTGAATCACATGACAGCTGAAAGCAAGTCTTGGGAATCTCTGAGTGTGTTTCGTCTCCAGCACTTCTGCTTTCCAGCGGGGCACAGAGAGCTGGCCATTTATAGGAACATCACAGAAACATTAAGATCCTCTTTTGGCAGCAGTCATGTGTGTCTACATGTCGGGCGGTTTAACCTCAGCCCATCTCGCAGGATTTTGTGGCACGTCTGAATGAGGAAGATTGATTTTTATGATTGTGTGGACAATTGAAATGTTGCTTAGTGTGCAGAATAAATGTGCTGAGTGAATAGGGCTCCTGATGCCCACTGGGTTAGTTGGTGTGAGAATGGAAGAGGTAGTCGTTTGGTTTCCTCTTATGCTGGTTATTATAGGTCCACCTTTACAGCGCTAGACTTCCCCAGGGAGCGTGACTTACAAATGCAGGTTTATTCAGGTAGAAAGAGACTACAAAATGTGATTTAATATCACTCTGAGGTTACACCGAGACAAATGCATTTGTCACCTTTACATTTAACCCATACATTGAGTTTTGTTTGTATAAATGAGTGTGTTCAGGTTGATTCAGTGATGTTAACGAATACAGCAGTTGATTTGGGTGTACTTTGGTGCAGATGTGATTGCCGTGGCTCCTGGCAGATCGTGTTTGATTTTTAATGTGTTCTGTATCTCTCAGCCGGTGTGTCTGTGAGCTGTAAGCTAAGACTGCGGATCATGTAGTCAAGGGTAGACGGAGAGCAGTGGATTATGGGACGGAGGGGGAGGGAGGGGCTGAGCGAGCCGCATCTGCTGAGGGTGGTGTGATACGGTGGCCGCGAGCTTCTGCGTTTCCATAATCACAGGCTGACTAACAGCACAGCGCTAGCGGATGGCCAGTGGCAGGGCTTTATTATTCACATTGAGTGTCACTGCACTGCTTCTCTCTTTATAGGACTGATCAACGCTTCTTAACTGGTTTTGCTCCAGTCCCATACATGCAAAGCAAACACAAATTCCCTTAAATGCAGGACTGCAGTGCATTAATATTAACAGCTCAGTGTGTGGTCACTAAAATAACCTCATTGTGATTCTTTCTTGCTTTTTGCAGACTAAGCCATAAAAATGACCTTTGTTAGTGTAAATGAGTGCATTAAGGTTGATGTAAGTAATATTTTTCATTTGAGTAAATTAAGCTCTATTATTATTTTAGTTTCTTATTTCTGTCAGCATACAGTATTGTCTCATTAGTTAAACTAGTAGTGAGCAATATATTTTTTGCAATTAGCATCAAATGAGATTCATAAATGCTGTAGAAGTATTGCAACTAATGAACCCGGACTGGAAAGGGTTACTAATTATGAACTGCTCAAGTGTTCAAATCATCTCACACTGGAAACATCAGCTGCTAATTAAACTATCACTTAACCATCTTGAATATGTTGATTTATACTAAAGAAACGATGAATTCAGGTGGAAACATCTCTTTAAGGTAACAGTGGACAGACTTTAAATAGCCAATGGAAAGCAAGGGTTACTCCTGTCCATCTGTGTTCTGGACTAATAGGCTGTAATCTCCGGTGACAGTGCATGCTAATTGCTAGTGATGCCTTTATGGGGCAGGGCAGGGAGGCGGAGCTTTACTCTCCAGATCCCACCCTCATGATGGACAGCAGCCAATCATCACTGTTCACAGGCTATATAAGGCTCTGAATGTCCATTTGTGGAACAAACACAGAGAAGGTCATCTGTAGACTAGAGAACAGAAACCACGCATGTGACGGTACTTCAACAAACTCATGAATCAGTCCAGCTTAATCAAGGAGAGAAAACACTTAGAAGTTAGCAGAATCAGCTCCTGTGCTTGAGTACACTGATCTGAGTGCTGTCAGATTACGACACAGACACTGTAGGTATTCTGGACATCATTCAATCGATCAGTCTGTTTTCTCACTGTGCTAATGTGTTTCCCTCACACTGGACACAATACTTTACACCAATGTAAAAATACTTTCATTTGTTACAGCTAAACATTTTTTCCCCAAATTATATTGTTGTTTTGCTTCAAATTTTATGAACCAAAAAATACATATTTTCCCAAAAAATAAAATAAAAAAAAACATTCATAATATCATACTTAATCCATGTTTTTAAACTTTAGACATAAGCCAAAATGTTACTCAATGAAGGTCAGTATACTCATTTTGGGGGGGATTTTTACAACTTAATTTGACCACAAACAAAAGCTAAATATGAAAGTAGAGTTTTCCCTGAAGATAAAAATATTATTCTTCATTTTATTAGTCAGTGCTTCATTCAGTTTACTTAAATAGACAACTTCTAGGGATCCTAATGTTTATTGTGATGTCTTTTTAAAATACACTTTATTGTCTATTTAACGTCACCGTCTAAAAGGATAATCAATCTTTTAATGGTTTATATGGGGCACTTAGTGTTTTTTTTCCAGCAAATATTGATAAATAATTATTTGTGACTAAGTAGTTTAATTAATGAGCAAATCATGTAATTATTAAGATTAATAAATATATTCATTGACAGTCCTAATTCCTACTCAATGTGTCATATAATGACATATTGTAAATACAACTTATCCACTACCTGGTAAGAATTTCAATAAACATGAATCACAATTAATTTATGATACATGCTTATTTAAACACTTTTTTTTGGAGATTTGTAACAGTTAATCTAAAAAAATTTCCCACAAAAATATTAGGTATATTTAAATTCTTATCATTAATTTTATTTGCACCCAATTATATAAATATATGACACAGCTAATGGCTGTCTCAAAACAGAACAAATAGTGAATACAATTTTCCTGCTTCAATATGCTTCCTCAGATTTGATGGTGAACTTTTGAAGACAGGCGTTAATCTGATGAAAATCGTAACATAAGTAGAAATGTGTGCTTGATGCATGAAAACAATGATCATTTATTGTGTCACATCAGACACTCATGTTTGAGCTTCCGTTTAACATATTTAATGTTCATAAAAAAAAAAATGTAATGTACTTTTCAAGATGAAATAAAATTGTAAGGAGTAAAAAGTGTGTTTTTTTCTTCATAAACGTAATCAAGTAAAAGTACAGGTGGTCAGATTAAACTGTACTTGAGTAAAGTGTAAATCTCCCAAAATAATACTGATGTACAGTAATCAAGTAAAATGACTCAAGTATTTTACACCTCTGTATGCAACTATTACAGATATTTTGCTTAAATATCACATTTTTCAGAATCAGAATCAGAAAGAGCTTTATTGCTTGTGCATACAAGGAATTTGTTTTAGTGTCACAGGCTTTCAGTACACAGAGATAGAGACTATTACAACACATTTTTAATTCAGTTACGCCCTTCAGAGGATACAGAAGATACATGTTCCCCAGATTGTCACGTGGGAAGGAGGAGGTCTGGGTCCAAGTGCGGGGAATAGAATTTATTAAATAGACACAAATAAACAAACAAACAAAAACCAAACCAAAAGGCCAACACGGCACAACACGACTAGAACAAGGCAAGATACACAAAACAGGGAACACGATCAAGAGCCAGAGATCCGGAACACAGAGACAGACTTACGAAGACAATGCAGACAGGATGATGAGTGGGAAATGAGAGTTCTTATAGACTGAGTAATTGAGAACAGGTGTGGGATGATGAGTGCTAATGACAAAGACAGGTGTGAACGATCAGGGAAGTGCAGTGCAAGGGAAGGGAAACAGCGCTCTCAGGTGGCTGAGGGAAAACCCCACAGCCCAGATCATGACACAGATGACAAATTAAGTCGAATTTCCCCTGATCTTCAAATTCTTAAAGTTTTTGCATCATATTTTTTTGTTTTGTATCAAAAATCTAAAAAATAAACACAATAACTTCTGCAGTGCAACGCTGTTAGACAAAGCAGGTTTAAAATGGAAGCCAGGATTTTTGATGAGACAAATGTAAAACAAACACTTTGACTAAATGACACGGTTGTTTGGCTGTTTTCACTGTGGAGCAGCCGTATACACTCTCTCTCTCTGTGTGTGCGTGTGTGTGTGTGTGTGTGTGTGTGTGTGTGTGTGTGTGTGTGTGTGTGTGTGTGTGTGTGTGTGTGTGTGTGTGTGTGTGTGTGAGTGTGTGTGTGTGTGTGTGTGTGTGTGTGTGTGTGTGTGTGTGTGTGTGTGTGTGTGTGTGTGTGTACCTGGTATTCATCACGTTAGGGGGATGTTAATGTCCCCACAAGGATAGGAATACCAGTAGATTTTGACCTTGTGGGGACATTTCTTAGGTCCCCATGAGGAAACAGGCTTATAAATCATGCACAATTAGTTTTTTTGAGGAAGTAAGAGTATGCACAATCTCCTGTGAGGGCTAGGTTTAGGTGTAGGGTAGGTGTAGGGCCATAGAAAATACAGTGTGTACAGTATGAAAACCATTACGCCTATGGAATGTCCCCATAAAACATGGAAACACTTTCAGATTCATCGTTCCACACTCATGATGGTGATGTTGGATCTGGTCTAATCTCTCTGTGTGTGTGTGTGTGTCAGAGCTCAGCTCCACTCTTATGGAGAAGATGCAGTCTCGGGATCTGCTGCTGGGTCTTCAGATGCCTGAGTTGGATGATCTGGGTCAGTTCATTCGCTCTCTGCCCACCTCTACGCTGCTGGGTCTGGGCGCCCTGACCGCCGTCCTCGCCTACTGGATCGCCACACGCCCGCGGCCCATCGTCCCGCCCTGCGACCTCCGGCACCAGTCAAAGGAAGTGCAGGTAAGACACAGTTTAGGTGTTTGGCCCTGACCAATCAGATGTGAGATGAGGATCTGGCAGTCAAACAGACATCATCTTAAAATCCTCTGAATCTCATGCGGTGCTTTTCAAACAGGGGACCTTCCGAGAGACAACACGATGACTATTATACGTTACAATTAGACAATTCAAGGTTTAAAATAAATTGCATCAGGTAAAAATCAAGATGTAATCTCAAACATCAACAACTTCTGTTTTAGTTTAAGAAGCAGGTTCTCATGCTCTTGGACAGAATTTTAAACAGTCCTAGACCTGGAAAAGTCAATATCATTTTCATTGAGTTTAACTCGTAATAAACTGAAAATACAGAAATAAAACTAATTCAGTATATTAAGGCGAGACACTGCAGGTGAATAGGGTAAAAAAAATTAACTAATAGTTATCGCCTTTCCCAGTTGATTGATTACATTGATAATTGAAAACATTTTTGTATTACAAGTTTTCTAAAATCTTAGGTTTAAATGAGATTTTGGGCTATCACTCAATAATTCAGAAAAAAAGCTTAGAACAGACAAAAAACAATGTATTTATTTTAATATGTTTGTGGGAGTAAAATCAAGCAAATTATATCTGAACATATCCCTCTGTAAAGACCTTAGACAGGAATAAAAATGTAAAGTGTGGTGTGTGTAAGTGCTGCTGAAGTGGAGATTTATGGCTCAGTGTAGGAGAAAAAACTATGAAATGTAAAAATCTGCATTGTAATTGAAATCTATTGACACAAACAGATAAAGTGCTATAAAAGAAAGACTTAACAGTGTCTTTGGGGTGTTTTCTTTCCACTATTCTGAAACTTGCCTGCAGTGTCTCCCCTTAACTATAATAATATCTTAATTCATTGGTAATAAAACGTGTAAACCATGTAGAACGTTCACTTACTGGGGTTATGAAATGTAATTATTTTGAATTATTTCTAATTATTTTTAATATTTTATTGATTTATTTTGATATTGAATTATTTCTAATTATTTTTAATATTTTATTGATTTATTTTGATATATTGCCTAGATTCTGTAAATAAACAGAAAAAATGAGCAGCTTTGTCATTATAGCAGAAATATGTTTTTCGACAGCTAATAGCTTTGGAGTCATAAAGCTTGAGATCTAAAGGCTTCTGCTCACGTGATTGAACATTAGTTAGTAATGATCAAGAAGCTTTCATCACATGTTCCTCCTTCAGTAGTGTGCAAACACATCCCATGATGCACCTGAAGATCTAAACTGAAGAGAGTTTTCATGTAACTTTCTTTTCATTGAGCTCCAACATTTTGCCCTTCTTTGATATACAGTATCATCAAACTAACCGTGAGTACATGTTTAGACTGGTTGATATTGTCCTGTGATGATCTCCTTTTGTCCTGTTTGTTCAAATCTGGCTCAGGCCTGAGGGTTTGCATAAGCAAAACATTTGCGGCAGCTGGCCTAAAAACAATAAGATCATCACCGTACAAATATTCCCATAATCGCCTTTCAAATGCGGTTCAGGATGATAACATAATGATAATATTTCCCACATAAGACTTCCTACCTATAAATCTCTTGAAAGCTCTGCACATGCAGATTGATGTTTGGTTAGAAACAATGGTATTATGGTGGCAGATAAAAGCAGCAAAGCGAACACATGCACACATCCAGTCGAATGCAAATACGAATGCAAACACGAATGCAAACAAGCACTAGACGACCAATTCGACAATGCAGCTTTCATACGGTTATTGAAATGGGATTTACAGAAGAGCGTCCTCCTTTGTTTCCAGATGGAAGATGGCGCTCGGAGGTCCATGATGGGCGACCGCTCCACGCTGCTCTCCTACTACCATGAAGACGCCAAGACCATGTACGAGGTGTTCCAGCGGGGTCTGCACATCACCGGTGAGCACATCTGCA
>NW_027394652.1:0-14642 GCF_049309525.1 Garra rufa | reverse complement strand
TTCTCATTTTTATTTATTTTTTAAAAAAAAGTAAGAAAATATTTTTATTAGGACACATTAAATTGATCAGAAGTGAGAGTAAGGACTAATGTTACAAAATTCTATTTCAAATAAATGCATCTCTTTTGAACGTTTTATTCTTTGAAAAATCCAAAGAACCCTGAAAAAAATAAATAAATATATATATATATATATATATATATATATATATATATATATATATATATATATATATATATATATATATATATATATATATATATATATATATTATATATATATATATATATATATATTATAGTTTTCACCAAAATAATAAGCAGCACAGCTATGTCGATAATTTGTTTAATTTGTTAAATTTTGAGATTTTGCTTCCATAACTGGTTTTCTTTTCACTAGTCTGAAAGAAGACATCCAAAGCACACAAGTTTTTTTTCTTACACAAATACACTAATAAATAATATTTTCATTTAGCAAGGTTGCTTTCATCAAAAGTGATGACAAAGACATTTAAAATGTTACAAAAGATTCCTATTTCAGATAATTGCTGTTCTTCTGAACTTTCTATTCATCAAAGAAACCTGAAACAATTCTACTCAGCTGTTTTCAACATAATAATAAATTAATATTATAATCAGAATATTAGAATGATAGAATGATGGTAAATGTAATTTATTTTGTTTTCTCGGAAACATGTAAGTAACTTTTGTATCTTCTGAAGGGCAGTACTAAATGAAAAAAAAAAAAAGATATTTAGGCAAAATGTACACATCTTCATTCTGTTCAAAAGTTTATACCACTGGCTTTTAATGCATTGTTTTTCCTTTCAGAGTGAGTGTTTGAACCTTCTGTAATAGTTGCATATGAGTCCCTCAGTTGTCCTCAGTGTGAAAAGATGGATCTCAAAATCATAAAGTCGTTGTTGGAAAGTGTTCAAATACGCAAAAATGCTGCAAAAACAAAGAATTTGTGGGACCTGAAAGATTTTTTTTCTGAAGAACAGCAGGAAGTTTAACTGTTCAGGACAAACAAGGGACTCATGAACAACTATCGCTAAAACAAACAAAAAAAACAGCTTGTGAAAAAACAGCTTTACCTCATACTCTCTCAGTAATTTTTGGTGAGGATGTTTTAAGGGTTCTAGCATATGCTGCACTGGGTTTGGAGAGGTGTAGAGGAGAGAGATGCAGGATTAAAGAGGAGAGGTTGGATTGATGAAGAGGTGAAGGTGACGGATAGACTTGGCCTGGTGATCACGGTCACAATGCGGTGCTACTTGAGCACGTAGAGGACAAAAACATCATGCACTCAAGGAGGTGACAGAAAAAAATTAATTGTGCTGAACTATAATGCATGCACACTCATCTTTAAGCAGACCAGGAAACAGAACAAACTCTATTTGTCTTTTAGTGTGTGTGTGCCATTCAGTTCACAATATTCATGCAGTCTGTAAAAATGTAGAAAATTAGTTCAAGTCCAATGATAATGCACAGTGAAGACTGTGTAGCATATCATCGTAGTGGTCTGATTTTAACAGTTAACTTACTAATAACACTAGGAGGACTGTTATCAGAGTAATAGATGACACAAACTGAAGCCTGACCCGAAGCCTCACACACAGTAACACATGTGCCTGCTGGATTGGTTTTATTTACATAACAATCGGTGAACTACAGTAGTAATGATGTATGCCGATGGCATCAGAGAGTGACCGGTGACCTTTGCCGATGAGGAATTCTAGGCGACCTTTTCCTCATGCAGCCAGAACACGCTTCCCTCTGCCTGCTTACGCAGCCACTCTGCCGTATCTCAACTCCGGCTCCATAGCCCCGACACGCACCACTGGCCCCATGAATGTTAATGCCGACGTTGCAGGATGGGGTGCACTCTCTCTCTCTTGCACATGGGCAAGCAAGCAGACATGCAGCATACAAATTCTTCTGGGGCTTAAGAGATAATCACAATGCATTTGCCTCTGATGGGGTGATGGTAAGAGCTGGGGATTCTGAGTTGCATGAGGGTCCTGGGTAAACCTCATCAGCAGAGATGGGTCTCAACTTTCCCCTTTGATCCTGAGCATCTCTCCTTACCCCTCTGCTTCTCCGGGTTCTGTTTGGATCAGAATGTATGCGCTGTGTGACGGCGGCAACGTGCTGTAATCCTGAACGCTGGTTGTGCATTTCTAACAGGGATTTCGGATTAAGGATGGGCTTGTTAGCTTGGCCTCAGCACTGCCCCTCAGGGACATTAGCACCTCAAACTCAGGACCGTGCTTGTGTGCTTTTGTCCTCTGTGCATTAAATAGGGCCATAGTTTATCTATTAGGATTTGTGGCCTTTAGTCATGGATGGTTTAAAGGGACTGAACAGATTGAGTTCCTCATGCTACTTTGATGTAGATTCTTTTCTCTTATTTTATACCAGGTTTTTTTTTTCAATTTCACGATTTTTCTGCCATGGAATGCTGAAAACAGCCAATAATATGTTTAGAACAAATTTACACCTTAATTCAATTTTAATAGTAGAATTAATGCAATTGCTTTATGAAAGTATAAGCTTCGCATTTCTTCACATTTTTTTCTTCTTCTCCGCCTCCGCTGCTCATGAAATCTATGGCAGCCCATAGAAAGTTTGGCACACAGATAGAACTCAGATTCTCTAGTGCCACCACTTGTCCAAAATTTCACTTATGTTTATGCTAATAACTTTTGAACCATAAGGTCTAGAAGGAAATTGGCTGATGCTGTAAAAAAAAAAAAAAAAAAAAAAATCCGCTATTTTTAATAGTTTGAAAAACCTACTTATTTGAACTCATCCTAGACGGTTTGTCTGATTTTCACTAAAATTGGCTCAGATCATCTTTAGACCATCCTGGCAAAATGTTATAGAATCCAAGTTGATTAGTCAAACCGTTCTCAAATAACGCACTGATGAATTTAACGAAAAAGTACGCAAAAATAGATGTAAGGCTATATCTCTGCAACACTTCAGAGTATTAGGACCAAACTTGCTGTGTGTTTTAATAACCATGACCTGAGGCTATTTGCACAGTTTCGCTGCAGCAGCACCTAGTGGAGATATGAAAAACGACTATTTTTGCTTATAACTTCTGAATGGTTAGGCCAAAACCATTGTTTGTCAGTATGAAACGCAGTATGTGTCTTCAGCACCATGCCTGGATAGTACTCAAAAAGTTTCATGGCAGGTTATAATTATAAAAGTTATAATGAAATTTCCAAAAGTGCTAGCTTTGAGGTTACTAGCCTATTGAAATGAAACTGGTCTTAATATATTCCGTGGGTCATGCCGAGAACATAGATACCAATTTTACCAATTTATGTTTGAAACCTACTTTTCCTCCTAGACCGTTGGTCTAATTTTTATAAATTTTGACTCCTCATCTTCAGACCATGCTGACAAAAAGTTGTTTTTTTTGACGATATACAAAACGGTTACTGTTGTTAACCCATCAATTCGCTGAGTCTGTCTCTGCTAAACTCTGACATAGACACCAAATTTTTTGCACGCCATTGTCTCACACTGACCACGCCCACATCAATTTGGTAACAGTGCCACCTATTGGTCAAGAGTAATAAACCATTCATTAACCATTAACCATTAAGAATGCAATTTCTAGCCTATTGTAATGAAACTAGTCTTGAGATATTTTTTGGGGTCATGCCAAAAACAGACACCAATTTTGCCATAATCAGCTGAACTTCCTGTCCGCCATTTTGATTTACTTTGAACTTTTTCGAACTCCTCCTAGACTGTTGGTCTGATTTTCACTCTGATTTTAAAGGAACGCTCCACTTTTTTTGGAAATGGGCTCATTCTCCGACTCCCCCCGAGTTAATAAATTGAGTTTTACCGTTTTGAAATCCATTCAGCCGTTTTCCTGTTTCTGGCGATATCACTTTTAGCATAGATCATTGAATCCTATGAGGCCAATATAGCATCGCGTTAAAAAATAACCAATGAGTTTCGATATTTGTCCTATTTAAAACTTGACTCTTCTGTAGTTATATCGTGTACTAAAACCGGCAGAAAGTGTAAAGCTGCGATTTTCTGGGCCGATAAGATTAGGAACTGCACTCCCATTCCAGTGTAATAGTTAAGGAAGTTTTCTGCCGTAATATGGACGCAGCAGGCGCAGTAATATCACGCAGCGTAACTGCCAATGTGACCGGCTTTTTGAAATTGTGACCGAACTTCAGGCACTGCATGATTTTACTCTTGATATTACACTTAATCAATTTAATGCGTCCTTGCAGAATAAAAGTATTCGTTTAAAATATAACATTTGAACAGTAGTATACTGTGGAGATATGAGTATTATATTTACATATGTACATGTGGCCAGTGACAAAATCTGTTGGTTTCAGCAGAACAGTAAATGTTGCATTTGAGTTGAGAAATACAATGTGTTCAACTTACTGTGTTCTGATTGTTTTCAGGTCTGAGCTGTTTCGTTCCCTGTTTGTGAATGGTCCAGTGATGGCACACTGACTGAAACTTCGGCCTTACCATGGTTAAACTGAATTGTTCTCACACTTCTTTAGCTGAAATCGTTTTTATTTTGTGAACACCTACAAATGAAACTAAACTTTTCTTTTGATTTGTAACATGACACATTTTATTGCCTGTTTGTATTAAATTACCATTTTGTCAACAAAGACTGTTTTCATTTTTTACTTAGTATATGATCACATGTATGCATCTCTATTTTATCCTCTCTGAACACATTCTATAATGTAATCTTGATTAAAGGTATCAGAAACCTTCTCATCCAATTATCCACAACAAGCTTCGACTATTGTGGCTTCCATAGTTTTAATTGGGTATTGAATTGGCGTGATTCAATTTGGTCTGTCGTAGTTGGGAGGTAGTATGAGAATAGACAGTGAAACCCACACAGAGGGGACTGAATGAGAGAATGATTGTTGAATTGATAAATCAATGGAAGTGTGTTCCCAGATCCTTCTGTCTGGCATTTGATTTCTCTCAGGACTAAAGAATAGCATGAAGACAAGCACTGATTATCTTTTTGGTAGAAACACAATCACCAACCTTCAGGATTTCATCACAGCCTAGTCTCATTTGCACACTTTTATTGTGTATTTTTCCCATCCTCTCTGACCTCTTGCAAATCATTAAATTCGCAGAATGATTCCAGAACCCACAATGAAGTCCTGATCTGAATCAAATGATATGTAGTCTGCACTCCCAAGTTTTGATTTAAAGCAAACGATTTGCGAACCCATCCCGAAGTTCCAATCTAAACCAAATGATTCGCAATCCGCACTCCTAGGTTCTGATCTAAAGCAAAAGATTCACAAACCCAGCCGAAGTCCTGATCTGAATAATGATTTGCGAACCATCATTTCACATCAGGACTTAAAGCACAGAATGTGAATTATTCAATTCGCAAAATGATTCTAGAACCTTCTCCGAACCCTCTCCAAATGATATGCAATCTGCGCTCCCAAGTTTCGATTTAAGGCAAAAGATTTGCGAACCCGCCCCGAAGTTCCAATCTAAACCAAATGATTGCCAATCCGCACTCCTAGGTTCTGATCTAAAGCAAAAGATTCACAAACCCACCCAAAGTCCCAATCTGAATAATGATTTCCGAACCATCATTTCAGATCAGGACTTGGAGCGCAGAACATGAATTATTCAGTTCGCGGAATGCTTCTAGAACCCTCTCAGAAGTTCCGATCTAAATCAAATGATTTGCGATCCACGCTCCTAGGTTCTAATCTAAAGCAAATGATTTGCGAACCCACCCTAAAGTTCCGATATAAATCAAATGATTTGCGATCCATGCTCTGACGTCCCGACCTTAAAAATGATGCAAACCATCATTTCAGATCAGAACTCTGCAATTGCAAATCATTCAAATCGCGGAATGATTCTAGAATCCACTCCGAAGTCCCAATCTGAATTAAATGATTTGCTATCTGCATTCCCAAGTTTGATTTAAAGCAAAAGATTTGCGAACCCCTCCCAAAGTTCCGATCTAAACCAAATGATTTGCGATCCGCACTCCTAGGTTTTGATCTAAAGCGAAAGATTCAGGAACCCACCCCGAAGTTCCGATCTAAATCAAATGATTCGCGATCCACACTCCAAAGTCCCGATCTGAATAGTGATTCACGAACCATCATTTCAGATCAGGACTCGGAGCGCAGAAAGTGAATCATTCAATTTGCAGAATGATTCTTGAACCCACTCCGAAGTCCGGTTCTGAATCAAATGATTTGCGATACGTGACTTGAGGTTCCGTTTTAAATGGATTCTCGATACGAAAAGTTTGATCCAAGTCAAATGATTTGCGATACGCAACTTGAGGTTCTGATCTAAATCAATTGATTCATGATACATAAAGTTCCATTCTAAGACAAATGATTTGTGAACCCACTCCGAATTCCTGATCTAAGTCAAATGATTTGCGATCCGATTGGAGCGCTTCGAAACAGTGAATCATGTTGCAATGCAATGGTTTTTAAATGGTTTTTGAAATCATTACAATGTCAAACCACTATTTCAGATCAGGACTTGGAGCGCAGAATGTGAATTATTCAGTACGCGGAATGATTCTAGAACCCTCTCCGAAGTTCCGATCTAAATCAAATGATTTGCGATTCAACCTCCGAAGTCCCGATCTGAATAATGATTCACAAACCATCATTTCAGATCAGAACTTGGAGTGCAGAACGTGAATTATTCAATTCGCAGAATGATTCTAGAACCCTCTGAATTTCCGATCTAAATCAAATTATTTGCGATCCATGCTCCTAGGTTCCGATCTAAAGCAAAAGATTCACAAACTCACTCAAAGTCCCGATCTGAATAATGATTTACGAACCATAATTTCGATCAGGACTCGGAGCGCAGAAAGTGAATCATTCAATTTGCACAATGATTCTTGAACCCACTCAAAAGTCCCGATCTGAATCAAATGATTCGTGATACGTGAAGTTCGAATTTAATTCAAATGATTCATACATGTGAGCCACTGAGGATGCAGTGGATTAATTTCGTTTTCGATGTTGAGCTGTAGCTCATTATCATTTAAAGAGACTTGCTGTGAACTGAGCTGTTTTTGACAATGTAAAATGGTGGTGTTTTACATGACCATTGAGGAATTTGAACTATATTTATTTTGCAGACATTTCATAAAGACTCTAAAGGATCATACCAACTTGTGGAAAATTGCACTCTTTAAGATATTTCAGAGAGAAGGGAAGTCTCACATCAACTAACCACTGGGGTACCTCTGGGTTCGGTACTTGGCCCTTTTGTATAGTGTGTTAAAGAAAATCCTATTTTCTATGAAATGATGCTGTACATTCATTCAAGAAAGAGCCACAAAAGTCAAATAATTTAACATGTCAGAATTAATGATTTTATTCAGTTATTATTTTAGAGGCAATCACAGCTTGCCACGGTAAACAGGAAATCCTCCATTTTGCCAAGGGAGACAGCTTTTGTTCTCTTCAGTAACATGTTTAGCAACACTTATAGACACATGAGACAATCCACCAACTGTTTGGTTGACTGCATGGCAGCAAACACGACGTTAATATCATTGATTTAAACAGTAGTTTTAACACTGGAGTGGCAGCTTGTTTTCCGGAGCATCATGACTGCCAGTTTAGATTGTGCGTAACACTCCAATTGCTCAAGTATCCTCTGCCACCTCCATCGGTTTCGTTTAGTATATTTCTACACTGCACTCCTTATGTCATTTCAGAATATGTGTTGTAACAACAATCATGTTCTACATTTATGCACTTACAGTACAGTGTACTACGTTGAACTACAGTGTGCAGCACATAGATCACTTAGACATGACTGTTAAATAAGTTATTAATGACTTCTCAGCATTATATAATCTATGCTAAAAAATAAACATCATATTTATAAGTACAATACCAGTGGATGCATGTTTAAAAAAAAAAAAAAAAAAGATTATTTTTTGGTTAAGCCACAAGGGAATGAAACAAGCGCAGTCACAATATGATGCGGTCATACGGCTCAATCGACCATCCTGCATGTGAATAATAATACCACGTCTACATAACAAACGATGCGACGAAATACAGCTACATTACTCCTAAAACAGGAGTGATCTAGTTGCGACATCGCTTACTCTCAGTGTGGACAAGAACTGTTGTAGGAGAAAGTGTAAAGTTAATTTTAAGTTGCAAAGTTCTCTCATATACAGCATCTACTGCCTTTCAAACAAAAATATTCTATTTTTTTTTTTAAAAGTGAAGAATTCCTAACAGCAACTTTGGGAAGCTTGTTTCTACAATTGGTCTCTGTTCAATCTAAGTCTCTAAGTGCACTTGACTAGACTGCAAAACTATAAACACAACACTAGTGTTTCTAAAGGTGCGCACTGATGTGCATTCATACGTACTGACACTGAGTATCTCTGTTATGACTCGTACTTTCAGAATCATAGCCAACAATGTTATGTTGCATAACATTACAGCACCGCCATGTTGGCTCCTCTAGCTCCAGTTTCTAGTAGCATCAGGCTTCTTAGATGACTGTGCGCAAACAGGGGTCTACGATGACGCAGGGGCATCCATGGTGGACAGGATTCGGACCACCTCAGCACGCTGCGTGGGGGAAATATGCTGGGTCATGTGAACAATAGAGTCCATGGCCACTTCAGGGTTAGCTTGAACCAGGCTAAAAAATGAAAAACAAATTGTTTATTAAAAAACACAATATATACATTCAACAATAAATAAATAGTTGTGTAAAAATGCGATGCAACGCATTGATCTGACTCGTTGATCTTGAAAATTCAATGCAGTGATTTAATAATCTGTAAAAACTACTATTTTTTATTCAAAACAATCCATCAAATCCAGATCTCACAGATCAGACGGCTTTGAGCCTAAACAAAGTTTAAAGTCCAACATTTAAGGCATGATGCACAGTCGAATCAATTACACAGCTTTTCTCCACAAAAAATGTTGAGAAGAAAGCATTTTAAAATCGTTCCTGTTTATCATTTATATATTACCATCTAACTAATATAAACCATTTATGGGCCACTCTACAGAACTGGTGCAAACTGCTGTCCCACAACCAAAAAAACGCATTTAAGTATTCAAATCTTAGATGTTTACTAAGATACTTCTATTATCTATTGAATCACAGGGTAATATTTAAAATATCAGTAAGCTTATTATATATTAAATTATCATTTAGTGTGTACTTTTAATTGGGAGGTGGCTGTCCCGAGCCCTAACCTCTACATTTCAACGTATGAAAATAATATTGAAATAATTTCTGTATTTTTTTCCCCCCACTGTTCTTTTTAAAAGTATCTTTTTGATTCTTTTAAAACGTAAAGTTAAAAAAAATATACATATATTTTATTATCCCACTTTTTTTTCATGTCACTACTGAAACTGTGTATGTTTTAGTCTATTGGCTGTGACTGATTTTAACTACACCCCTAAATTTATGATCAGAAAATATTTCTGTGTCCCCCTCTCTCATAGCTACAAAGTGTGAGTAGATAGACCCCATCATTTTGAGGTAAATGTGTGCAAAAGTCTGGAAAATCTGTGTGTAACTTCAAGGAACGTCACTACTGAACACCTTTTTCTGCAATTAAGCACACTTTTTTTTTGGGAGTTATTCCACAACATATAGTTTTTATATGTGTACAACTGTCCTGAACTGTGCTTGCTAACAATGTGCTGATTGGCATCTTTGAGCTAGGTTTAAAAGTATCTAAAATTGTCATTACCGAAACATTTGGTGGCATTTTGCTAGTGACATCTTTGTTTTGTTGGGTGTTATCCCATAAAATTGTCACTACTCAAACAGTCATGGCCGAAACATGTCATCACTGTTACGGTAGTGACAAAAGGGAACAGATAATCCTTTATTTGGGGTAAATAACGACATTTTTTAGTATTTTAGTATGTTTTAATATGCAGGTTAAAATTCTGTAATCACGTGTTTGCTACCAAACCATTGCTGTCACTACCGAAAACGTGCAGTCACTGCCAAAACATGGGAAGTTTTGTCAAAAATAAAGTATACTGAATTATCAACTAAGATGTTATGATTGTGTTTGCTTCAATGTATATTTTAACTAATGAATCCTAAAGTTTGAAATCGGTATGATCAACTTTTTGCCTTTTACAAAGAAAAAATGGATTCAAAATACAACAAATCTCATAAATTACAGTTGAAATATTGTTAAAAATAGAATCAAAAATATAATAACCTCTGGAAAAATTGTAATAAAATTGCAGAAAAAAATCTATTTACAATGTAGATACAAGCAAAATCTTAAATAGTCAAAATAACCCTTCTAATTAAATTACTATTACTGTGTTTCGGTAGTGACAAATTGGTGAAAAAGACAAAAACTTTGTGAAAATACAATATGAGAATTAACTGCACAATTGCTAGAAATATGTACCTTGGATATTATACAATTTGCATACATTTTTACACAAGGACCAATTCTGTAGAAATGGCCCTTACCTGTGTGTATATGATTTTATGGCTGGTGTCTGGATGTTACCTGCGGATCTGTTTGAGGATGTGATCCCTGCGGATGTATTTGATATTCTCATCGATGACAGATCTGGCACCCTCTTCCTCTGCCAGCTGCCTCTCCAACCACTCCACAACATCCTCATTACTGTCCCACAGATAAGCCTGACAGAAACAAACAAAAGAATACATAAAGCGAATTAAAAAAATAAGTCAACACATGGAGCTTGTTTGAAACATCCTGCCAAACAAACTTTCTGACAATGTTTCTATTTGAAAACCAAATCACAATCCTAATCAACGGCTCTTCATTTAGGCTTAGGCCGATAACATCAGGCTGATCTGAAACAAAGCTGGACTTGTGCTTGTGAAGATTTGTTGAGGCGTTAATGGGCTTCCGCGCTTCTAAAAAAACGCAAGCACTTGTAGTCGGCAAGAACATTTAATGCCCCATATTAATCATTTTTAATCCGTTTGCTTTTAATTAAGAAACAGCGTGTTGCTCTGCTATCTGCGCGTGGCAGGGTGGAGATTAATTGTAGCTTAAGATAGCCCGCTCTGATTAGGGTAATGTATTAGTGGTCCAGACATCGTCTTCTGCAGATACTTTAACCTGCCCTGGGGGCTTGGCACTGCTCCAGGACCTGGTGTGGCGATTCTTCTGAGACCTATTCGGAGATCGGGAATGTTCTATCATCTATTCTGATCATTTCTAACTGTCATATATTCTCTGGTACACACGCCACTTCAAGAAAAGAAAGACTTGCTATCATTTTTCTTTCTTCATACAGTTCTTCTTACCAACTTTCAGCTTTTCACAGCAGTACATTTCACATTTAAAATGCACTAAAATACCAAAAAAAGTTTTCCGTAAAACTAGCAATTACAATTAACCAACTTAATAGGTCTCCTTTAAGTTTTGAACTTTAACAGTTAAGATTAACAGTTATGGGGAAAAAAAGTATGTAAACATGCAAATTGGCCTGTAGGTACATAGATTTTAGTGGAGGTTGCATCTGAGTGAGAAAAGTCAAGTAGCTCCGTGAGGAGTGGAAGAGGATCCCAGCAACAACCTGTGCAGCTCTGGTCAATTCCATGCCCAGGATGATTAAGACAGTGCCAGATAACAATAGTGTGAACACAATATATTGGACTTGGACACACTTTGGAGTTCACTTATAAGGTGTACACTTTTGTTGCCAACTATTTTGATAATAATGGCTGTATGTTGAGTAATTTTCAGGGGACAATAAATCTATACTGCTAAACAAGCTGCACATTGACTACTCTAAAATATGTCCAAGTTTCATTTCTATAGTACTGTCCCTTGAGAGGATATACTAAAATGGTTGCTTAAATGTGAGGGGTGTACTCACTTTTGTGACATACTGTATGTGTTTAGCCATATATATATATATATTTTTTTATTCTATTTGAAGTTGAGACTCCTTGCCCCACTGTACACATCTAAGAACTGAACTGAAGGGAATGGAAGAAATTGAGAAAAAAAAAAAAAACCTTGCCTAACAAATATACAAAAAATATATTTAAACATTTTTACACATTTGTGCAAGATTTTCGATGGTGATCTGGAGAAAAGAGATTTCTTTATGTAATAGTTTTTGGTAACGTACTTTCACAGCTCCCTCTGCTTCCACGAACCAGCGACGTAGCATGGCCTGAACCTGCCCGTCCGTCAGCTCGCTGTTAGCACACTGGATCTTCTTCTTAACCGTGTCCTCCAGCAATAACCTCCGCAAGCGCCAGTAGAAGAACAGTCGAGATGTCTGCCACTCTAGGACATCCTGAACACACACACAAATTTTTATTAATTTAAGGTATCACAGTTAATCGATTTAATTCTTGTATAAGTTACTATAAGAGTTGAGAACTAACAGTGATGACTCCTTTTTCCTGCATGCGGCCCGGCGTGTCATGAAGGTCGGCAAACTGCACAGCTACTTGATGATATATAGGCAGCAGGAACTCTTCTCTCTCTTTCAGTTTACTCTCCAGCTCTTTACGCTCTGACACACTCAATTCTGGGGTGCCTGAAAACATACACACACACACAGAATGGATAAATGTAAATTAATGATGAATGTACCAAAAAAGTAATTTATAAATAGGCCATTTTATGAGTCAGGCCAGTTTATCAGCTGACATTTAGCTGTTTTAGAGGTCTACTGCCCACCAGAAACATTTCTGGGTAGCAAGTTTGAGGATGAAAGGTATCACAATGGCAAGATGTCTTCAAATCTATCATTTTTTGTCAATACTGTGGCTTATACTGCATTGTAATTTTTTCACCTTGATGTAATTAAAAAAAAAAATACACAGTTTAAATAAATAAAAATCAGCAAACACTGTGGAACCAAATAAAAAATAAAACTTCCACTATTACCTTAGAGAAATGGCAGAAGTCAACAGGCTTTTCAAAATCCAAAATATTTTTGCATTTCGTTTTAAAAACTCTTCCGCCATTGTCTTGTCTTTTTCACCTCTGTCTTCTTGTCAGTCAGCTTGACTCACTCTCTTCACTTGATAAATAAAATCCGATCTGTGATGCGACTGTCGTTCGGCAAACTGCATAGAGCAGCCATGTTCAATTTTAATTGTATCGTCTCTTCTCTAACTGAACTAAATTATTTTTATTACTATAAAATATTAAAACGACGGTGGGGGCGGTGCCACGGTGGACAAGTGACGAAACCGATGTTGCGGACACTGGTTTCACTGTCAACACCGACTATCAGCAAGCCTAGTGCCACCTAACCGAGGGTCTCTCCAGGATCTCAAATCAGCCTGTGGCTGTTCAAAAGAGATCAATCCCGTCAAAGTCAATCATTCAGCATGGCTGCCTGCAACACCGCAGGCCACTATAGTGGCACGGTCCTCTTTAGTGACTGCTGAGGGGGTAATCGATCGAAGGAGGTACAGAACAGCAATAGCATCTGATTGATCTGAGACCCCTGTGATTGACACATCTCCTCAGGGAGAAGAGAAAGGGTCGACACAATCAGCAGAATGCAGCGATGAGGTGCTTTAATAGAACACTCATACATGCCCAATAAAACAAGATAGGATTTCAGTGGAGAGAGAGCACTGTAAACAACCTACCCAATCTTTCTGCAAGCCCTGTATATACAGGGTCCACCCGTCTCATGGTCTTTACCAAGTCTTTTTTACGGAACTTGATCTCCACCGTGCCTTCAGGCTCCAGAACGCCACCACTGCAGAACACACAGATTGATGAAACAGTTCATTCAATTAGCCTATTACAAATAAATGTTTGTGAAACACTGACGCTTTTCTTGCATTATCAAAATGGCCTACTTATAAGGTCTGACCATTTCATTTTTTTCTTAATTTATTCCATTCTTTAAAACAAAACAAAAAACACAACCAAACCATATTAAAAAAAATACATCAAAATCAAACAAAAAATACAATTAAAACTGGTTCTTACCGGCTGTCCTTATCCGCATACATCTCCATGTGGCGAGGGTTGATGGTTGGGTCTATGACGACCCATGATCCTCCCCTGAGCTCTGCTTGTGGAGGGATGTACACCAGCACTGGCTGGCTGTATTCTCTTAGCCCATCCACTATATACGCTCCAAACTTTAGTACCTGGTCATACATGTCTGAAGACAGGAGAGCATGAGGTGTTAGCAGAGACCATCGTAGCTCACTAAAGTGTATCCTACTTTATATCCTGTATCACTGACCTTTCATCCCTCCAGAGAAGCCCCTCCAGTTAGCAAACACCATGAGTGGAAGCCCCTCTCTGTTGAAATCTTTAATAGCCTGTGCAGTCTTAAAAGCAGAGTCAGGGAACCACACTTGCCCTGCTTGTTGGATGAGCTACAGGAAACAGTAGAGAACACTGGTCATCCTCCTGAAAAAAAGATCATGTGGCAGAGTGTGTGAGTGTTCTAAGTCACCTTGGCTTCTGAGTCCAAATTTGCAGGGTCTGCTGGGATTGATAGCTCTACTGATCGGGTTTCCACTGCAACTACTCCAGTCGGGATCCCGCCCAACCTACGATTGACAAGAGCGAATGATTGTTATACAGGGACAGATTGAACAATCGCT